>NC_041392.1:115259956-115260302 GCF_002162155.2 Triticum dicoccoides | reverse complement strand
AAGGTGTGCACGTGTGAGAGGAGTCGACTTTGAGAGATCGTGTTTGTTCGAGAGACACCGAGGAAGACTACTATATATCAATGGTGCATGTAGGAGGGAATTAAACAAAGGGATGGTCTTATTGGTTTCGGGGATATAGGGGAAGAGTGAGAGGCGGGGGGGGGGGGTAGCTAGAAATAGATTGTTAAATGTGAGTGTGTGTTTTACCCATCCAGGCGGAAGTTATATGCACAAAAGAGGAGAATGATTCAATGTGGCGTTAGGATTGAGGGTAATTAACTACGTATGGAGACACAGAGACCTCGAACGTGCATGTGTGAGAGGTATACATGTATACGTGGGATGC
>NC_041392.1:115229399-115259579 GCF_002162155.2 Triticum dicoccoides | reverse complement strand
GTGAGTGTGTGTTTTACCCATCCAGGCGGAAGTTATGTGCACAAAAGAGGAGAACGATTCGATGTGGCGTTAGGATTGAGGGTAATTAACTACGTATGGAGACATAGAGACCTTGAACGTGCATGTGTGAGAGGTATACATGTATACCTGGGATGTGTGTGCGCGCGCGCATGATCGAGATAAAAGAAAGAAGACATAAGTCATAAGATCAACGACATGGGAGAGACGGATCGGTATGACAATATGCATGCATGTGAGAATGCAGGGAAGAAGGCCCTACAATTGAGCATGTGTTTTTGTCTTTAAGAGATAGTGGTGTGGGCTGGAGCATGCATCTATGGCGAGCAGAGGGAGTGAGGCGCAACGATTGTGCAAAAGAGACCAACCTATAAATGCATATGTATGGAGAGACATAGATAGTGTGGGTGGTAGGAAGCAAGACTCCGTGCGAGAAAGAAATGTTGAAGGAGAAACTATAGATAGATACAGAGATGGAGATGCTAGCTAGAGGGACATCCGCTAGTTTGGGTGTTGGAGATGACCGTCGGGTGGTTCAAAGGGTGAAGTTATATATCTGTGTGAGAGGGCACTTGACTGCATGTAGAGAGAAACATATGTAGTGTGCGTGATAGGAATCAAGAGTGAGGGCGAGAAAGAAGGTTGATGGAGAAATAGAAAAATAGAAAGATAAAGATGCTAGCTAGTGTGCGTTAGAGATAGGAGTCGAGTGGATCAGAAGGCTGGGTTATGTGTGTGGGTGTGATAGAGATAGAGAGAGGGTGCATGTGAGTCACATACAAACATATATCAGAGAGAAATGAGATCTAGAGAGACGGAGTTTTGTGTCTGCGAGAGAGAAAGATATTTCACAACGAGAGTGATAGCTAGAGAGACATACGAGGGAACGCAAGATATCTCTAGGGAGAGAGGGTGTGTGTGAGCGACATACAAGAGAACAATGGAGAAATATGAGACCCTGGGAGACAGAGTTCGTGTTTGTGTGTGAGAAAGAGATATTGAAGAGGAAGAGTCGTAGGTTCTCATATCTAAGGAGCGAAAGACATCTCTGTATGAGGGGTGTGCGAGTGGCACACATGGGAATAGTAGAGAGAAATGAGACCCCGCGAGACAAAGTTTTGTGTTTTTGTGTGAGAAAGAGATTCCACATGGAGAATCATAGTTAGAGACACATAGCAGGGAGCGAGATATACTTAGAGAGAGATAGAGTGATACCGTCAGTGTGTTATGAAGATAAAAGATCATTGTCGACATACAGGTGATACGTCTCCAACGTATCTATAATTTTTGATTGTTCCATGCTATTATATTATCTGTTTTGAATGTTTATGGGCTTTATTATACACTTTTATATCATTTTTGGGACTAACCTATTAACCCAGAGCCCAGTGCCAGTTTCTGTTTTTACCCTGTTTTAGGGTTTCGAAGAAAAGGAAAATCAAACGGAGTCCAATCGACCTGAAACTTCATGGAACTCATTTTTGGAAGGAAAGAAGCCCAGAAGACTGTTAGATACTCTACCCTTGAAAACTGTTGTGATCCCATATACTTGTGGGTTATCACCTGTCATATACAATTCCTTCAGCCCTGCATCATCAGTGACACTAGCAATGTCCTCAGATGAGGAATTAGTGATAGCAGAGGCAGTTGAAGAATTTGCAGCAATGGAAGTATTTGAGCATTCAGGTGAAGAATTAGTAGTTTCACGTTCAATGCACTTCAAACATGGAGGAACAAATTCATCCTGAGTAGCGCTGATCTGTTGAGCAAGTAATGAATCACGCTCCTTCTGAAGATCTTCATACACTACAAAAAAAGACACACCCGTGACATTTTGGGCCGAACGCAATTTTTTTCTATCATACGTATGACACTTCTATGACGATAATTGTGACAAAACCCGGTATCATCATAGATGTGGTGGGCTCCTACTTCTATGACAAAAATTCATGATAGAAAATGGGCTTTTCGTCCTGGGCGGGCCGGAGACGCAGCTGCATGACATTCTTTGGGCCGTCCATGACGGAAAAAAATCGTGGTAGAAGCGAGGGGTGGAATTTCGTGTAGTTCTCGGTTACGGTGGGAGGTCGGGGGCCGAGCGATGCGCGTTTCTCTCGTACACGTACGCGCGTGTGTGCGAGGCGTTGGCTCTAATTGAACCCGAGCGAGGCGTTGGGCTCTAACTGAACCCGAGCGATTGCACTGCAGGCTACGCGTTACTGAACCCGAGCGATCGATCAATGGCTGTTCATTGAACCCGATCTTGCGATTCCTTCGCTACTGCTGCTAACTGAAGCCGATCGATTGGATGAACAGTGAGCATTGCAGGGGAGTTGGACGAACAGTGAGCGGTGGCGTTGCCTCTGGATGAACAGGACCCCGTGGTGTGGTGGAGGGCTGGATGAACAGTAGACGGTGGAGGGGTGGTTGAACAGGACCCCATGGTGTGGAGGGCTAGATGAATAGTAGACAGTGGAGGGGTGCCCGTGGAGGGGTGGTTGAACAGTAGTCGATGGAGTAGCGCGCAGTGGAGGCTGGATGAACAGGAGCCCGTGGAGGCTGGAGGAGGTCGACGGTAGCCCGTGGAGGCTGGAGGAGGTCGACGGTGGAGATGAACAGTATCCCGTGGACTCCCGTTTTGCGGTACGCCACACCCCTCCCGATGAAAAGGACCCCCATTTCGACCGTAGCGCTCCAACACAAGTCCGTTTCGTCCATTTTGCGGTACGCCACACCCCTCCCGATCAACAAGACCCCTGTTTCGACCGTAGGAGGTCCGTTTCCTTCATTTTGCGGTACGCCAGACCCCTCCCGATCAACAGGACCCCATTCTGAACGTAGAAGGTCCGTTTCCTCCGTTGTGCGGTACGCCAGGCCTCGTTTCCATCGCATGTTCCGTCCAAGCCCTCTCGATGAACACGACCACGCATTCCGTTCCGACCCAGCCGGTTGGCTCCCACGCATTCCGTTGCCTCCCGATGAACACGACGCATTCCGTTGCCTCCCCATGAACATGATGCATTCCGTTGGCTCCCCATGAACACGACGACGACGATGTCTCTCCGTTCCGACCCAGCCATGTACACGAGCCCTGGCTGTACGTATGCGTGAGTAGGCGTTTGAGACCCCGCCCGTATGTACACATACGTGGTCGTATTTTCTTTCTTGCACCCTGGCCGTTGTACGTATGTGTACATGCTACGTGCGCGCCTCTACTACGACATGTACGCGCCTCTACTACGACACGTGCGCGCCTCTACATCCACCAGTATATATGTACGTACATGTTAGCGACCAGAATGACAACGCTACGTACGCTTCGACCAGGTGGGTCCCGACTGTCAAGCACTTCCTTGCCTGCGAAGATGTAGCTGGTGGGTCCCAGCAGTCATGGGGGCAAATCGTTTTTTTTTGCCCGGACACACTTCCTTGCATGCGAAGATGTAGCTGGTGGGTCCTAGCAGTCAGGGGCAAACATTTTTTTTCGTGAAATATGGTGGCCCGTCCGGTGGGTCCCCGCTGTCAGGTGGAGGAATAATTACTTTGCACGTAATAAGGAGGCACTTCCTTGCTGCGGCCATGGACCCAGCTGTCAGCCTCTCCACGTACAGTCCACGTTCGATGGAAGCCGTTCCTTGACCATGTTGACCACGCCGCGCCGAGAGCACCAGGACGGTGGACGACGGTGAGGTCTAGGAAGGGGACGACGCGGAGCCGGGGAAGATGCGGCAGTGGATGCCCACGCGTAGAGGAGTACGAGGGTTCACTGGTTTGCTGCGGTGTGAGGCTGCCATTGCCGCAGAATAACACGGGGTGTGGGTGAGTAGAGGGATGGCCTGGCTAGCGGTGGGAGTAGTAGGGGGCGGTGAGGCCTCCGCCGCATCGCAGCCGGCCACGGGAGGCAGGAGCACGAGGCACGACCGACGCTGGTTGGGTGGCTTCCTTGCGTGCGAGGATATAGCTGGTGGGTCCGAGCTGTCAGCGATAGTAACATTCTTTCGCGAAATACAGAGGCCCTTTCGGTGGGTCCCTAATGTCAGGTGGAGGAATCATTATTTTGCACGTAATAAGGAGTCATTTCCTTGCGTGCGCCGGTGGACCCAGCTGTCGGCCTCTCCACGTACAGTCCACTTCAGATGCATGTCGGTCGTTGACCATGTTGACCAGGCCGCGCCAAGAGCACCAGGGCGGTGGACGACAGCGAGGCCTAGGAAGGGAACGACACGGAGGCAGGGAAGACTCGGCAGTTGTTTCCCACGCGGAGGGAAGTACGACTGTACGAGGGTTTACTGGTTCATCTGCTGTCGCCGGAGAATAACAGCAGGTGTGGGTGAGTAGAGGGATGGCTAGGCCAACGATGGGAGTACGGTGGGGCGGTGAAGCCTGCACGGCAGCACAACCGGCTGCGGGGAGGTGGGAGCGGGCAGTCCCGCCAGCGCTTGTTTGAGCGGTTGGAGCAGGAAGAGCAGAGATTGAAGAAGCACGTCGACCATTCGATGGACGTCCAATAATCACTGCTTGTGCATCAACTTTTTCTTAGGAAAGCCTCAAATCTGTGGAAAACAGCATACAACCCATCTACCATTATTTCTAATAATTTACAGCCCATTTTCTAATTCTTAAGGTTTTTTTGGAGCCCATATTATTTTTGTTAGCATTACAACCCATATTGTGGCCAAAATTCTACATTGCAGCCGAGAAAGGAGGCGGTTGAGAAAATGAACCACCCAATTTTTTTGTGCAGTTCAACTGAAATGGAGCATCCTGGGCGTGCAGACTGATTAAGTGCCAGATGAATATACGCGTCAACCAACTTGTCTGGAATCTTTAGACTCCATGCCATATAGTTCGCTACCATATCTGCCGATAACCAAAAGGCACAAGTTGGGACCAAAGACTGGACTGCGTTTTTCTAGGCTATGCACCAAGCAATATTTTTGGCGTTCACTCTCCTAATACTTGGAGTTTGACAATTGGTTGACGCTGGTTGATAATCAAATGAATATAGGCACTTCTTGTCAACATCAATGCTTGTCTGAGTGAACTTTGGAGTACATAGCAGCAGCATAAGTACCTGTCCATCTGATCATTTTGTGCAGTTCTACTGAAATCACCCGATGGAATTATTTGCCTGCGAGTTCAGGCTCCAAATTACTCCTTTATGAAATCGGCAAACAGTAGCACAATACCAAATTACCAATACATATGACAGGAACAATAATCAGGATAAAGACCAGTACCAACCTGTGTGAGGTAGCATATCAATTACTATTTACTTTGACTGGAAGCCGGGATAAGCCAAGCGACTGGCAGCAAAGGAAGAAAGCAAGCGGAGATTAGCGACTGACAGGAAAGGACGGAAGCTGTCAAGGCAATGAAGCACCCAAAGTTTTTGTGCAGTTCCACCAAAATCGAGCATCCCTGTTGGCACATATATTGAGAGAGTGAGATTACTGTAATAGTGGGACTAGTTGATGAAACATACACTAACAAATAGAAGTACCCTCATTATCTTAATGGGTAAAGTTAGCAACATAGTAGTCTTGCTTAAAGAGAGGTATTTGTTTATTTAATCAGTGCCAATTAGCTCAACTCAACACTCAAAGCATTGCCATTTATCATAGGTTGCAAAACTTTAACGTGCAAAGATAAAGGAGTTTCTCATGACAGTAGCACGATATAAATAGAGATGACAACAAACTAATATGGATGAAGGCCTTAGGCCCGTACCAACCTGAGAAAAAAAACCTTATTCATGTAGTCCCATAAGAGATGATAAAGCACTCACTGGAATCACACAATAGTATATATTTTTGTGCACTTCAAATGTATGGTTGAAATCATTCTTGTTTACCAGTGCTGAGATTATATCGAAAGATTATCAAGAACTTCCAGCAGAGTTAAAGCACTGGCTGGGATACAGTTAATTGTATTGTCTTGTGTAGTTCCACTAAAATGTATGATTGGCACAACATGATCCCCGTTTGCACAAGTAGGAACAAGGTGAAACCTTCATTAGCTTAATGAGAAAGGATAGGAAGACATTAGCATATTACTCCAACAGTAGCATCAAATTCATGATGGACAATATGCAAAACATTGCCGCATTGAACCAATGGCAATAAATTGACATGCAAAACAATAGCACTATTATGTCATGACACTAATAATATTCCCTCCCTCCTCCACCACATGATTCACCTCCATAGACAAACATACACACGTACATGATTCAGTATAGGGTCCTACTAAAGATTTGTTTAACTCCAACAGGAAAATTAGGCAGTAATAAATTAGTGGTACTTAAGTACTCCTAATTAATTAAGTGAGACAGCAGAAGCGGAAGGGTTCCCTGGAGGATCGTCTCACATGTAAGGTAGTCGTTGTCGGAGCCCTTGAATGGCCTCGACTGAGGCATCTAGCTTCAGCAAGATCGCCTTGGCACTGTTTATTCTTCTTCTTCTTCTTCCTCTTCATGCTTTGTTTCTCTTTCTCCTCACCAGTTGGTGAAACCAAGTACATGATTGGCCTTCTAATTCAGAATTGGTTTTGTCAGTGAGGGAGTACAAGTATACTAGTAAAAAACATCATTATTTTCCCATGGCAGTCAGAAAATAGAGATGAACACATGCATTAAATATCACTAGCAGAGTGCCCGTGCATTGCTATGGGCTATGATATATATATAAATTAATTGAACAAATGATTAGGGTCGTCTCCAAGTCCGACGCTCATTTCTCTCCTGTACGCCCGACCATGTTTGGACATGAAACTGTTGCCTAGCGGGCTTCTCAAAATTCAACCGTCTGCACAGTCCATCCTACCCCAAATCCAGACCATATGTGTGAGAGGAATATGGTGGTCCGCCATGTTATCTTCAACACACTGGCCCAACACAAAAAAATCATCCCACGATGGGCCCTTCTCTTTTTTAGTGGACCCTCCTCTTCTTGCTCGGTATCCCGCCATGTTATAAATAATTCCAAAAAATTATCGTCTACATCTCTGCAAAAATATGTGCGCGACACAAACTTTTGTAAAAATACATCATTTTATTTTGCCTCCACAAAAAAGACAAATTTCAATGGTTGAAAATAGTGTTCCATGAGACAGTTTTTTGTCTTTTTTGCACACGAAAAAAAATCCTTCGAAACTTTTGGCGCACACATAGAATGTGAAGCTATACATGTGCAACAATTTTCGCCAAGCCACCTGAAGTCTCCCACAAACTACAGTTCTTTCGCCAGGCGCAGCGGAGCTCCCCACAATGTCTAGTTATAATTAAACGTCTACAGTTGCATCTAATCAAGCTATAAAAAGGAAGACACCATCTAGCATATATCGTGAGCGCATCCATATAACACAAGTATGCATACAGTCAAGGCATCCAAGAAATGTGTTGCATTTTGAGACCAACATAATTCATCTATGTGTACTAATCAATAGTTTAAAAATAGCTACAAATTATTTAGTCTAGCAGATAACTGGAAGTCTAGTCTACCAGGAAGCTAATCACAAAAACATGATAAAAATCAAAACCATAGTCTTTCTATTCCTGGCAATTGATCATCCTATATAGGAAGATATAGTTCATATACCATTAGCAAATAATCTAGGCATATAGGTACAGAAGAGCCACAAGAATGATACGAGTTTCATCTTAACATCAACCAATTGCTTAACAGTCCAGAATAAAGTCGCAAAATTGCATCAAGAACAGGATCTGACACTTGCATTATGGTGTTTTCCCACTGTATATCTGACACACACACTACATGCACTCTGCAGATGTGTATCCAACCGGCTATACTCTACGCTCACTGGATTTTGTGAACTTCTTGCCCATGTTAGGTAAAGAAGCTCCGTAAGTGTCATTTCGTATCAAGATTGCAGCCACTCCTGCCTCCTCCTATATGTAGTACTTGAAACCTTCACATGAAGACTGACATTAAGAAAATGGTTGTATCAAAGTGAATCTTGTGAAGAGAGTCAATTTAGCTCTAGTGTTCAATGTCACAATGTCAGAAAGAAAGCAATAATAATTCAGTTATATGATCAAGCCCTCAACCGGAACCCGCGACATGCCCCGACGCTCGGTCCCTATCCCGCACTGTTGTGGACATCCCTGAGGTGTCCCCAAGCCGACGCGCGATCTGGCTCCAGCGACCAGGCGAGTCCATCGATCGGGATCTTGGCCAGCGCTAGCGGGTCCCTTCAACACCGCCGCCCTCCGGAAATGTGGCCCCCTTGCATGTAAGGATGATTAGAGATAAGTATTAGTTTTTGAATCTTTAGGCATCTATATATAAGGCATCTACTTCATATTCGTAATCCCTAATCTGAACCCTCTAACTACTGGTAATTACTCTCATGAAACCATATCAGACACATGACACTCAGCATTAGTAATGACTGAACAAAAGAGGCATGTGAGTGTTTCAATAACCTGAATGATTGCTTAAACCAGAAAAGCAATTCCAACAGAAAGGCATGATCCTGTTCATTTTTCGATGAACCGAAGGACGAAAAGAAGTAACCAACAGAAACCTTAGCCGGTGAAATAAGCGCCTTCTCCTTAAGTTCATATGAAAGAAATGGTAAATTAAATTTTCTCAAATTAATATTTCATGGCACTGATTTTTATGTTCTACTATTTAGGATATGCCGACCCTACATAACATATAGGAATCTGATCATGACTAACTTTATATACCTATACATGATTACTCTACTACTCCAAAATTGATAATGTTGTACTTATTAAAGTATAAGATTCTGTAATAGCTCGAGCTAAGTAATACAGATAGGTCAAGAGACAATCGATCGAAACACCAGTACATCACATTTATATAGGCAGTGCCTTCTGAACAAACCCTTACTAATGGGTCTCATTATCAGGAAACTCATGATTCCCAATAACAGACCACAATATTAATTTCTGTAGTAACGTAATACAAGATGTACCTTCAAATGTTGATTTTAGTCGCTTTCTTTTAGATTTTCCTGCATTGACCAGCTTATCCTTGAAAGTAAAGTTGAATATCAGATTAGCAAATTAAAGATTGGAGCATGAGATTAACAGTTATATATTGCAACTTGCAAGCATGCATTTTTAACTATAAAAGAGCTAATAAAGTGTTTACTTCAAGAAAATATAGCAGGCCAAGCACAAAATGTATATCTAAACGATGAACAAAAAAATAAATATACTCTCTACGAATAAATGATCAAAGTTTACAAATGCTTGGCTTGTGAACTACTTACTTACTCCCTGCTACTAAAAAAAGTCAACCATACAACTAATATGCCCAAGCTTGAGAGAGACACAATCCAAATGAATTGCCAAAGAGAACAAAGAACTGTAGAAAAACATGAAAGATCCCCCTGTAAAACAGATTGCAGAAAAGACCAATGCATTCTCAAATTATTTGCTCCTTCTAAGCTAAAAAACTCCATGTGGAGCAAATGGTCGAGTTGGCCGTAGGAAGGAACACACTAAAACATGCCAAGAAAAGTGCATTGGTAGAAACAAAACAAAAAGAAAATATAGGAACAACCAGGACGGGGTTAATGGTTTGGGAGCTGAGAGAGTTGATGGGAGGGACAACCGGAGAAGCAAACCTAGCAGAAATTCGCATATGCTTTTCCAAGATGATGTGCTGCTCGGTGGATGATCATCATCATGCATCCACTATGAAGGTCCTCGATTCTTATATGCATTCACTTTCTGCAAGTTCAAAAGGTAGTTCTATATAATCACTAAACAGAGGCACTAACCTGATACTGAATTTATAGAATATGTGCAGATCCTTTGTTGAGTCCTCTGCAATCTCAATACTCTGGATCCAACTAATGTTCTTGTCTTGCCCTGCAAATATATACATGATTCAGTCTATTTTCAGAGATTAGGATTTCTATTTTCTATGCGATCCACATAGAACATGAGGAATCACCTAAGCTTAGCTGCTGTATCAGACCCAGAACATTCACTAATGCAGTTAAATATCTGTACAAATATAAAGAACATGAACTTACAACTTCATGGTTCAGTATATGGATAAAAAGACCCACGTCTAGCGATCTAGAGAGAGAGAGAGGAACTAAAGTCAAACCATGAACCACGTCCAGCTCCTTGCTCTTGCTACGATTCATGTTCGATCCACTCCTTGCATGCACTAGCGACCTCATCCATGAGACAAGG
This sequence comes from Triticum dicoccoides, assembly GCF_002162155.2. Classification (NCBI taxonomy): domain Eukaryota; kingdom Viridiplantae; phylum Streptophyta; class Magnoliopsida; order Poales; family Poaceae; genus Triticum; species Triticum dicoccoides. Next base: position 115,249,360 of record NC_041392.1, on the reverse strand, counting down.
GGGAAAGAGAGGGGGAGGAAGATAGAGACAAACCTGAACCGCCTCAACCTTCTTGCTCCTGCTGCTCCGACCAGCAAGTCTCCCTCCACGACCTACCCCGCCCACATTCGCCACTGCATCAACTCCGTTGTTTTCCCCATCAAAGGCAGAGCTCCCGCGCGCGTCTTGTTCTGAGGGGCTCTCCGAGGCCTCGAGGTCCTCATCAAGATCTCATCCTCCGAGTAATTCACCCCATACTTTTCGCCTACTGTTCTGTACACCGGAATTAACATTCAGAACACAAGCCATATTAATCAAACCACCGTATGCATACCCAATTAACAGAGGAAAGGGAGATTTTTATCAGTAATTCGTTATGCATGGAGAAACAAATCCACACAACCCAGAAATGAACAGTAGAAACAAAACTGCCCAGGTTCTCACAACCCGAATCTACGAACATAGACGAACGTAACGGGCTACGGGAGCATGGATCAGGTCGATCCAAACGCCACGCATTGTCTCAGCATGTGCACCGCATAGAAAACATGCAGGCCTCCGTCAACCATGGGAACGGCCAGCAGAATCGAGCGGAACAAACAGAGGAACATGAATTGGAGCTGCGGTATATGGGGGAAGGGCGTAGGCCGACCTGGGCCATGGGCTCGGTGGGGCGAGGAGGGTGTCGGTGGCGTCGACGAGGATGGCCTTGTGCATGATGTCGCCGTAGATTGATCCGCCGGTAGTCGTAGTACTCCCGCGCGCCCATCGGCTCCCACCTTGCACCGCCCGCCCCGACGACCGCATCTGGGGCCTCCGCCGCAGCCGTCGGTGCGCTGGAGCTGGGCCACCGCCGCCGCGGTGGCCGAGCGCAGGGGTGGGTGTGCTGCGCAGGGGTCGGCAGGTGTGGCGGAGTGGCTGTTTGAGGGACCATCTCAAATAGTGTCAAACATGTATTTTTTTATATGCCAGATCTTGGTTAATTAGACCATCATGTGGATAATACTCACTGTGCGTCCCGGATGAACATCTGCGTGTCCATGCCGGCTACCACCCGCACCACATATGGCATCTGCCTACACCATGCTCACTCCCGCCACTGCTGCGAGCATCGGCCCCGCGCCCCGCTATGAGTCGCCTTGCACTGCCGCCTGCCCCACCCTCTGGTAGGCCCACAACCTGTCGTCGTAATCACCGTCGCCACCACCCAAGGGTTTGACTCCGAAGAGTGTTGCAACAGGCCATGTAGCTTGGAAAACATACTAACAAGGGTTAAAATGCAAACAAAAACCTACTGTCAGTTCACAAGAGCAAGTACTCGGAGTACTTGAAGTATAATCCAGTTAAAGTGTATTGATACTAAGAAGAACATGCACATGACATCCACGCACATGATCAATCTTCATGTCAAGCCAATAATCGGTAAACAAACACAAGGGCAACAGAGAAAATCTGAACCAATGCTCCTGCTCCTCGTCCTTCCCGACACAATGCCTACTGCTGGTTCAAGAAGTTACTCCTTTAGAATGAGGACCTATTTTTTAAACTGATTTTTTTCACAAGCAGAAAAAATAACATGTAAGATAAGAAGAAAATCTAAATCTTGGGAAATTAAGTATACATACAACGGAACTATATTTCTGTGACAACAGTAGTAACTTTGTTGGGAGCTTGAATACAAATATTCATGTTGGTTGTTCCTCAAGCAAATAACAGAAAATGATTAGAAAAGTTAAGATATGATTTATTTTCATGTGACATTTAAAGGTATGATCATTAAAAATACATTCTTATGACCTAATCCTGTATGTATTAAAGAAAGAAAACAACCCTGCTTAGTCACCGATCCTAGAACCCTATGATGAAAATTTTGACAAATAACTATAGAAACCAACTATTGTTCATGGAATTTACACCTGACATCACTATTTTGTTTTAGAATTATTTCATGAGGGCAAAGGTAGAGAATCTATGAGAATCTTTTGAGCTACTCTCAACCTTGTAAAATAGACTAATCTAATATTCAGGACTGGATCAATTTATCTACAGAAAAAGATTTAAAACCTCCCCAAATGTAGAATGCTAGGATCTCCCCCATCAACTGCTCCTAAGAGAAGATGCCATTGAGACTCAATACTAATTAAGTAGTTCATACAAATCTAATGCAAACCAAAAACATATGCATTGCTGACATATACAAGGGACCAATCAGCATGAACATGACTGTTGTGGGCTTTGTTGCTGCTATAAATCTTACTAACATGCACTTCAAAAGCTAAGTTTAGCTTAATGCCCTGATATATGTGCTTAATGCCCTGATAGAGGTGCATGGATGAATGCAACAATCATGTTTCTAGTGGCAAGTTCATAACATGATGAGAGCTTGAAAATTAGAAGGGGAGTCAGAAAATTTACATCTCCCGAATCAGCTCAAGGAGGCAGACTCAAGAACCGCATTGCGGACGACTCGGCCATGTACCTGATCAGCATGTCTATGACGTAATCCCCTCTAGAGCCACCTGCATGCTGCTAGAACTGAAACATGTTAGAATGGTTGAAAGTACTGACTAATGAGCTTGTAGATGCACTGAGAAGATATTGACGTGTAGATCTGGCAAAAATCTGGATACCTGAACGGTTATTCCGTAAGCAGATCCCTTGCCAAAGTAAGACGATGGCACATGGAGACCCGAATCAAACCTATGCAACAACTGAAAGAAACAATGATGAGTAAGCATGATGGGATAGGAAGTGGGTGTAGTGGTGGTTACATGAGATGGGATGCTCGCACAAATGCATGGTAGGACTGACCGAACAACCTAGAAACTCCATCGTTGGTTGAGCCAGCGAGGTCACAGGAGGACGAACAATTGATTGCGAGCCAAGGGGGTGGGAGCAGGCACAAGCTTGATGAGGCGATGAGTCAAATCCAGATCAAAAATACCTAGGTTTGAAACCGCTCTGCGACGGCGATCCAGAAACGTGGACGCGAGATCTGGCGGGGTCGGCGGGGTCTTCCAGAGGGGATCGGCGGCGGCAGTAGCGATACAGAATGGTCGACGATCCTGTGGAGGCGATATCTGGCGGGGTCTTCTCGAGGAGATCAGCGGCGTTAACCTGGAGGTCAAGGGGATCGCACGACGGTGGCGTTAACATGGAGGTCGAGGGGATCGCACGCGTTTTTTGGATAAGTGTGTGGGTGGAGCCGGGCCGCCGCCACCGCCGCCGCGGTGGCCGAGCGCAGGGGTAGGTGTGATGCGCATGAGTCGGTAGGTGTGCCGGCGGCTGCGACTGGAGACGGGAGATGAGGTAGGGCTAGCGAGGGAGTCCACTGGTTCTTTCGCCATTTCACGACGGTAAAACCAGCGGAGGGGAGGTGGTGGACGGAACAAAAAACTACGAAGGTTAACCTACGGAAAAAACCGGACGAAAGTGGTAGGACGAAAATTGACCGGCAGAGACTACCAACTGCTCCATTAGGAGTAGAGATTCTTACCTGAAGGAAGGTGATGGCGCAAATATGGATGATGAGGATTGGAACACAGATCTCCCTTTGTGCAGTTCCACCAGAATGAACCAACTGTTCCATTCTGACATTCCAGTTAAACAGCACAAAAGTTACTTCTTTTAAGAAGAGTTTTGTGCAGTGCACGAAAAGGTCACAACAGCAACCAGGTGAATTGGATAGCCCTGTTTGCACAAAAAGGCACAGAGGAAACAGTCAGAGTCTCAAACAATCACTGGCAATTTTTTTGGCTAAACTTGTCATGGCTTATAATAGTGGCATGGCTTCATTTTTACGAGGGACATTAGATTAAGAACAGCTAAGGCTACGTTCGGTTCACAGGTTTGGTGCATGATTTTCGTAGGAACACAATTCCTACGGTATTCTTTGTATGGGACAGTGGGTGCACCAGCAGTCCAGCACCATGTACGTAAACAAGGGCATAAAGTGGTGATTCATAGTTTGTTGCCCCGAGAAACAAACATCCAAGAAACATATCTGGGTTGGTCCCATTTTTGTTCACTCTAGCCACCTACTCCTACGTGTAGATAGCAAATCTAGTCCTGGTCATACCACTGTGTACAGCGTCACCCCTATATTTCCCTTTTCGACCAAGAGACCGGTTGGATGACCAGTCTGTACTACTTTCACCCCCTTTCCTTCCTATTTGTACCAAGTCCGATGTACATACTAAATTCCCCCACCCCCACTTTATTTCTTGTTTGAACCAAGTACTCCCTCCGTCCGGAATTACTTGTCATCAAAATGGATGTGTCTAGAATAAAATACATCTAGATACATCCATTTCAATGACAATTATTTTCGGATGGAGGGAGTACAAGATTCGACTCCATGAAGTAGCTTTACCTCTAACAATAGAAGAAAAAAAATGTTATGTTGGACCATCCGATCAAGAGGGGCTGAGAGGTAGAAAATGATGCACATGCAGTGACGTAGTGAGCTAGGGAAGTAGAGCTAAGGCGGTTTCGAACGAAGATATACCTGAAGGTCGTCGGGATGTGGATAGGTGGGCGGTGGGAGGCCGGATCCGCCCACAGGCAACGACGAAGGGATCGGAGGACCTCCCGCGCCGGCGCTCGGCCAGAGATAATGGTGCGGCCGGTAGTGGGTCTCCTCCCTCGCTGTCGACGACGGCCTAAACATTGCCCCTCCTCCCCTTCACCGGCGGAGGGGGATACGTCCGGATCTATAACCATCGATGAGGATAGAAAGCCAGTGTTTTTTGAAGGGAGAAAGACATTGTTACTTCCCCTATCTTGTTTAGATCTGGAGAGGATGAGAGTGTGTGAATAGAGCAACCCTAGCAAGCAAGCGCGGAGGCTCCGGCCTATATATAAGTAGTGGGGTAGTTTTCCTTTTTCATTCCATCAAAACAATCATTTAAAATTGTGTACTACTACATGCCAGGTCGCGGTTTTTTTAGTTGTTGATTGTTTTTTGAGATAGCTACCTGCTTGTTCCAAGTGGTGTTACGGTGTGCCAGGTCGCACTTTGTATTGTTCAAGTCTGGTACTACAAGTCCCTCCATTAAATGAACAACCACCCCCTCATAAAAATTGTGAACAAGCCCACGGCTAAAATTAGCGGAAACGTGGGTTGCCCCAACATGCATTATTATTTATATTTTCTACTCCATCCGTTCCTAAATATAAGTCTTTTTTATTAGCCACACCTAAGACAAGAATTTTTTTATTAGCAGTCAACCCCACATGTCATAGACACAAAAATTATGGAAAGATTCCCTTAGGCAAGCCAAAGTGTGTCTAACAATTTGAGCAACTCAGGTTAGGCAAGTGTGGAAAGTGTGGGAAAAATAATGTGGCAACATAAGACAAACATAGTCACAATCCAAACAGCCCCATAATTTTTTGTGACATGTATGAAAATTTGGTTAGTTAAATTTATAGTCAAAATTTGGCAAGGTGCTACAAATCAACACATGCAAGTATCAAAAGGAAAGTCACGGCATGCATGCATGTGTTGTACTCCCTCCGTTTCCAAATATAAGTCTTTTTAGAGATTGCAACAAGTGACTACATACGAAGCAGAATATGTCTACTCCTACATATGAAGTAGCCCATTTGAAATGTGTAAAAAAGACTTATATCGAGTGTAGTGCTTTGATGTGTCGCGTCAACTCGTACAAGACCGAGAAATTTCACTACAAGAAATATGTCAACTTATGACCTTCTGTCAGTGACCCTGGAAGAATTGGTCATAAATCTATGACCATTTTAGACCAATTGGTCAAAAACTGTTCGGGGGGCTCCAAACCCTAAACCATTGCGACCATTTTGGTCAGAAAGGTCGTAATTTCCTTACACGAAATGGTCATAAAGTAGACAGCACTAGTCCGATGCCTTATTTCTAGCTAATCATGACCAATATAGATGGTCATAACCTTGTAAATTGTGGTGGGTTGCTATGACAAGGCGCCACCTCATCAATTTTGCCTATGTGTCATGTCCATGTGGTAGTTTTTGCCCTAGGTTGTGAAGCAACCTATATTTCTGTCATTCCCAAAATTCCCAAAAAAATCTCATAAATTCTTTGGGTCATATCTTCATCAAATATGTAAAAGTCCTTCCTTGCCTAGTTCAAAACTAATTCAACAATATTCATTTTCCTATTTTGTTCACAACAACACTTATGAAGGAAGTGCTATTTATATATTCTTGATTGCCCTAGGAACTTTTGGGCACTCTTTTCTATCCAAATCATTATCGCATGACAAAATTCAGCTCCATTTGCCTAGCAAATCTTCCTCGGCAAATTTCCAAAGTTTTTGTCCACCTAGAAGCATTGTGAAGGAAGTACCTTTTTTATATCTCGAAATGACAAGAAATTTATACAGTTCCTTCATATGCCCAAATTATCACCCTCCTCCAAATTGCAGCTCAGTCAAATCATCTATGTGAGCCCAGGTTCAATTTATATTTTATGGCCAAATTGGCATGTTGCAAAGCAAGTGCTATATAGACCCCTCCTATTACCCTCAAACTTTTCGGGCACTCTTCCATACCCAAATCATTGCCACATGATAATATTCAGCTCAATTTTCCTAGTAAATCTTTCTCAGGAAATTTCCAAAGTTTCTACCTCGAGAGAAGTTTTGTGAAGTAAGTACTAGCTAGGCTTACCCAAATGATCTGAAAATTTACCAGCGCATGACCATACCTATGTAACTTACCTACACTAATTTTTAGCTCATTTAATTTATCCAATCTCTCTCACTAGTTTTCCCAAGTTTTTGTCCATAGAAGAGCATTGTGAAGGAAGTACTACTTTGGCATGTCCAAATGGTATCAATTTTCTACAATGCTTTCCTATGCCCAAATAACCATCCTCCACTAAATTTCAGCTCAATCCATTCATTATTTTGAGCCCAGCTTCAACATTCATATTTTTGTCTAGTGTGGTACTTTGCAAAGCAAGTACCACCTAGGATCCTCCTTTTGAGATAAAAATTTGTGAAGACATTCTCCTTAGTAGATGATCATTCTCAGCCAAAACTCACGCCCATTGGCCATGTGCATTTCCCGTACCGCTAATCAAACACTTGGCTGTTTATTCATGTTTGAGCATCGATCGGTCTTCTCGTGAGAATCTTATGTTGTGATTTTCTTCCTATCACCTACCTGGGGAGTGCCCAACCCACTAGACATGCCTAGGCTGCCCAGAACACATGGCAACGCCATGGTCACGCGGTGACCACGCGGCGGGCATGCGAGTTTACGTGCTCTAGAGTTGGGGGCCTCGGCCACCACCCAAACCTCGACGTATCGCCACCAAACCATGTATTTAAGATTAAATAGGTACTTATGTAACTAGAAATGATTTTTGGACAAAATAAATAGCAAACTATGAGGCAGCTGCAGTTCAAATTTGACCCGCTTCCTACTGAATCGGCGGGAATTTGTCTTTTTCACCAGAGGTGGATCAAAACTTTTGACACCCAACCATTTTGTCAATTGTGCATTATATATGGCCTAGTATTTTATAAAATTGATTAGGTCCAATTTTGCAACAAATATATGGTAGGTCCTTCACAAAAGAACTCATTTTGGGCACTCAGAAAAATGGAAAATGAATTTTTCGTGCAAAGAAAATGAAAACTTCCTTATGCAACATTGTTTGGAATTCCAAGATGCACCCTTGTGCACAATATGAGATCATTTGAACAAACTATGCCATGAATGTGGCCATAAGATTGATCATTTGGCTTGAAAGCCATGAATCTTCACGCATGATAGCTCATTTCTGAGAACACTTTTTTTAAAGAATTGCCGTATTACAAGTTTATTATTTTTCCTGGGAACTTGGCCATATATAATGACACAATGCGAAGGTTTCCCAGATTTTTTTGAACTTTTTATGCCCGTTTCAAAATGCGGTCAAAACGGCGGGAATGACCGTTCCTAGCTAGTGGTTGAATCTTGAATTTTTTTGGTGTTTCTCTGATAAAATAGATACTTATGTACCTAGAAATGATTTTTGGAAAAAATAAAGAGCAAACTACGAGGTAGCTATAGTTCAAATTTGACCCGCTTCCTGGTGAATCGGCAGAAATTTGTCTTTTTCACGAGAGGTGGATCAAAAATTTTGACACCCAAACATTTGGTCAATTGTGCATTAAATATGTCCTAATATTTTATAAAATTGATTTGGTGTAATTTTGCAACAATTATTTGGGAGGTCCTTCACAAAAAAACCTCCTTTTGGGCACTCAAAAAATGGAAAATGGTTTTTTCGTCCAAAGAAAATGGAAACTTCCTTAGGAAACATTGTTTGCCATTCCAATATGCACCCTTGTGCACAATATGAGATCATGTGAACAAACTATGCCATGAATGTGGCCATAAGTTTGATCATTTGGCTTGAAAGCCATTGATCTCCACACGTGATAGCTCGTTTCTGAGAACACTTTTTTAAAATAATTGCCGTATTACAAGCTTGTTATTTTTCTTGGGAACTTGACCACATATAATGACACAATGCGAAGGTTTCCTAATTTTTTGATTTTTTTGAATTTTTTATGCCCGTTTCAGAATGCGGACAAAACGGCGGGAATGACCGTTCCAAGCTAGTGGTTGAATCTTGGAATTTTTTTTGGTGTTTCTCTGATTAAATAGATACTTATGTACCTAGAAATGATTTTCTTAATAAAGAGCAAACTACAAGGCAGCTACAGTTCAAATTTGACCCGCTTCCAACTGAATAGGCGGAAATTTTTCTTTTTCACGAGAGGTGGATCAAAACTTTTTACACCCAACCATTTGGTCAATTGTGCATTAAATATGTCCTAGTATTTTATAAAAATGATTTGGTCCAATTTTGCAACAATTATTTGGGAGGTCCTTCACAAAAAAACCTCCTTTTGGGCACTCAAGAAATGGAAAATGGTGTTTTCGTCCAAAGAAAATGAAAACTTCCTTAGGAAACATTGTTTGTCATTCCAATATGCACCCTTGTGCACAATATGAGATCATTTGAACAAACTATGCCATGGATGTGGCCATAAGATCGATCATTTGGCTTGAAAGCCATCGATCTCCACACATGATAGCTCATTTTTTAGAACACTTTTTTAAAAAAATTGCCGTATTACAAGTTTTTTATTTTTCCTAGGAACTTGGCCACATATAATGACACAATGCGAAGGTTTACCAATTTTTTGATTTTTTTGAATTTTTTATGCCCGTTCCAAAATGCGGTCAAAACGGCGGAAATGACCGTTCCTAGCTAGTGGTTGAATCTTGGAATTTTTTTGGTGTTTCTCTGATTAAATAGATACTTATGTACCTCGAAATGATTTTTGGAAAAAATAAAAAGCAAACTATGAGGCAGCTGCAGTTCAAATTTGACCCGCTTCCAACTAAATAGGTGGAAATTTGTCTTTTTCACGAGAGGTGGATCAAAAGTTTTTACACTCAACCATTTGGTCAATTGTGCATTAAATATGGCCTAGTATTTTATAAAAATGATTTGGTCCAATTTTGCAACAATTATTTGGGAGGTCCTTCACAAAAAACCTCCTTTTGGGCACTCGAAAAATGGAAAATGGTTTTTTCGTCCAAAGAAAATGAAAACTTCCTTAGGCAACATTGTTTGACATTCCAATATGCACCCTTGTGCACAATATGATATTGTTTGAACAAACTATGCCATGGATGTGGCCATAAGATTGATCATTTGGCTTGAAAGCCCTTGATCTCCACATGTGATAGCTCGTTTCTAAGAACACTTTTTTAAAATAATTGTTGTATTACAAGCTTGTTATTTTTCCTGGGAACTTGGCCACATATAATGACACAATCCGAAGGTTTCCCATTTTTTGATTTATTTTTGAATTTTTTATGCCCGTTTCGAAATGCGGTGAAAACGGCGGGAATGACCGTTCCTAGCTAGTGGTGAATCTTGAATTTTTTTGGTGTTTCTCTGATTAAATAGATACTTATGTACCTAGAAATGAGTTTTGGAAAAAATAAAGAGCAAACCTCAAGGCAGCTACAGTGCAAATTTGACCCGCTTCCAACTGAATAGGCGGAAATTTGTCTTTTTAGCGAGAGGTGGATCAAAACTTTTTACACCCAACCATTTTGTCAGTTGTGCATTAAATATGTCCTAGTATTTTAGAAAATTGGTTTGGTACAACTTTGCAACAAATATATGGTAGGTCCTTCACAAAAAAACCTCTTTTCGAGCACTCGAAAAATGGAAAATGAATTTTCCGTGCAAAGAAAATGAAAACTCCCTTAGGCAACATTGTTTGAAATTCCAAGATGCACCATTGTGCACAATATGAAATCATTTGAACAAATATTTGATAGGACTTTCAAAAAAACTCATTTTGAGCACTGAATAATGGAATGAAAATTTATATCTTGAATCGATCATGACCAATTTATATGGTCATAAGGTCATCAAATGGTTTGCTGCGTTCTGATTGGACCATGGGCATATCACGCGAATCACGCATCAACCACCGTCGGATGCTTCCGGATCCAACGGCCCAAACCCACCCGAGCCGAAACCCTAGGTTTGTCCTCATGGACATTTTCCACCCACCATCCCGCCTCCATTCTTTCTCTCATTCCTCCCTCCCCCGCCTCCATTCTTTCCCTCCAGATCCGCCACCCACCCCAATCACTCTCCCCGATCCAGATCGGCGATGACGACCCCCCGTCGCCGCCCCCTCCTTCCCCATCCTGCCGCCGCCTCTCTCTCCCACCCAACCTGATCCATCCCCTCCCCCGGTGGGATTCAGATGCCTAGCCGATCCAGGCCTCCGTCTTGATCCATGCCTCCATCTCATCCCCTCCTCTCCCCTCAACCGGAGGCCAGATCCGCCCCACCCACTCACCCAACCCCCTCTCCGTCACCGCCATCTAGGCCAGCAGCCATCTCCGGCGGGCAGGAGATCGATAGATCAGCCCATGCAAGGCATCGGTGACCAAGGAGGAGGCACGGAGATGAGCTTCGGGGGCGGGGGCGGAGGCAGAGGGGAGTGCTCGTCATCGTCCGTGGCGGCGGTGGCGGTCGCGACCGCGTCAGCGGCTGAGGCAGAGGAGCGGCAGCTGCTTAAGGGGAAGATGGCGGTGCACCCATTGTGCGAGAAGCTGGTGGCGGCGCACGTCGGCTGCTTGCGCGTGGCCACCCCAATCGACAACCTCCCGCTCATCGACGCGTAGCTCGCGCAGTCCGTCTGCCTCCTCCACTCCTACGCCACCCACCACCGCCCCTTCCTCTCCCCGCACGACAACGAGGAGCTCGACTCCTTCCTCATGCGCGCTACCTACCTACCACTTCCGCCATGGATCGACTGATGCATCGTGTTCATCCTCATGTGCGTGTGTACCTGATGTGCGTGCGTACCTACCTACCTCGTTGACGCCGGGTGTTTGTGTCTATGTGTGCAGGCGCAATACCTGATGCTGCTGTGCTCATTCAGTGCCCTTCCCCTCAAGCTGAAGCCTCTGGCCTTGTCCTGCTCAAGGAGCGGCAGGGGCGCACCCAGCCACCAAGGTCAAGGTCGCCGCCGTCAAGGGACGACCCGCCACGGCACGTAGCATCTCCCTCCCCCTCTCATCTTCCTCTGCTCACTACTGCTGCTAAGTAGATGTTTCAGTTGTAAGTTCAGAGCCTGGGTGCTTTGTGCTTTGTGATATTTTCATATCTAAGTTAGTATCCTTCAGATTCAGAGCAGGCTGCTCTTGGTTAAGTGTGTCCTGTCAAGATTTTTCTGTCAGGTTACTAGCAGTGTAGTCCATTGCACTCTCAACGTCTTCTCCCCAGCTGAAATGCATTTACACCCCATGCATTAGTTTTATTTCCTCGGCAAATGTATTATGTGTTCGCAACTTGAAAACAGCATGACAAATTGCAAGTATATGACATGATGCACACAACCACAAATCTCCTCTGTGTAATGGAAACGGTCAGACTAAATAGATCATGTTCAGTGTTTCTTGTGTGTGTTTCCTACACACACACACATGGTCCTTCCTTTTAAATCTCCTCTGCTGCTTACTGACATAGTACTACGCACGTACAGTACTTGAGTAGTTTCAGACCTACAAGACACACAAACATAATGAATTGATGTGTTTATATGCCATGGAATTTACTTTACTTAAAGATGTTACTATTGTGTCATAGAAAATTTGATTTATATCTACTGTTTTGTCCAGATTATAAATATGTGTGATGTGTGCTTTCAAAAACTAATGCTATATGTAGGCTTAAGAAACTGAGCAAGGGAAACCATTATATCCCCTTGTTTTGTAAACTGTAATTTATACCTACTGGCATTGTTGTGTGTGTCTGTATGAGTTAGAGTGCATTTCGAGAGAGGGAAGTGAAGGGTGCAGAATCAGAGAGAAAGTGGGTGCTGCTTATCTGCTTATGTGGGAGGCAACCATCCCATTTCTTTTTCTACCTTCTTCTAATATCTGGCTACATTGTACTCCATGTATTATTTCTTGTACCAAGCTACTCATAAATCCAACATGTAGACTAGTGAAGTCCAGCCAATAGAAAGCTGCCACCATAACCTCTATTTGCATGCCTCGTTACTTAGCTTGGAAGAACGACTACACTCGTATGCATTCTAATGATCACATACATGTATCTAGTTCTCCTCATAAAATATTTGCATGCATGACAAAGCTCCAACACATACACTCTCATGCTTACTTATATTAGAAGCATTTTGTAGAAGACAAACTACTATATGCTAGTCTTACTTACACTGTGTGTGGGGGGCACTCTCCTTTAATTTTCTAGCATGTTAAACTTAACATTCTAATATATTTTGCTGCTAGTGTCCATTTAGCAGTTTTTTTAATCATGTTTCGACCAAGATGCTTCAGCAATTTGTTTGTTTTCCTGCAGCGAAGTGTGGCTGGACGACCGAGGCTGCTATTCTGCCTTGATGTGCACACAAAGAGTTCCTGGACCTGACTTGAAGCAAGGATACCTGTGGCTGCAAGCCAACAATATCTGAAGACAGGTGCTGCTTGTCTATGTTCTCAGCATAGCTATAGGCTGCCATGTCTTTTTCACTTTCCTTTTCGCTTTGTGTAATGCTAACTTGACGGTCAGCCTATAGTTATGCGAAGAACATCGGCAAGCAGCACCTGTCTTCAGACATACACTGCCATGTCTTGTTCCATTAATCACCTAGTGCTCCTGTTAGTGACATTCATCTAGTATTTTATTTTGCAAAGCATGCAATGGTTTGGAGTACTTGATAATGGCCTGATGGAACCTACATGTCGTTACTACAATAGCTAGAAGCAATCCATTTTATTAAAAGCATTCTGGTTAGCATTTGGTCATGGCATCACCTTGCTGTTCTGTTTGTTTTAAATTTGGTTACAAGTTTACTATTTTCCATAACCATTATCTTACATTTTTGGCATTGAACATTGGTGGATCTCAATAGCCATATGATGAATACACATCATGATATATACTTGATGAATCTGCCTGCTACATCTCAACTTGTGTATCTGTTTTGGTATCTCTTGCACTGTGTATCTGTTTTCTTGTATGAGTGGGTATCTCATTTTAACTAGTTGGAGAACAAAAAGCATGGTACTAGCTAGCTCAATTTGTGTTATCATTCTAAATAAATGTCATTTTCTTGAATGGTCTGTTCATAATATATTTTCATGTCAAGTTTTGCCAGCGCGAGGCAAGCGACCGAGGTGGCTGCTGCTATGACCGAAGATCAGAAGAAGCCTAGAGATGTGCACAATAGTTTTGGTTCCTCTGTATTTGTTTTTGATTGTATGTACACTTGATGGATCATGCAGATGTGTTGTTCTGAGTTTCATAGAGTGATTTTCGGATTTGATCATTTAATTGTGAGAATTATTGATTGTTTGCTATTGAAATGTGTAAAGTTGAAATCTGTGAATGAAAAAGGCTGAATGCTCGTCTATTGGATCGAATAATATTTGGGCTCTAAAAAGGCTATGGCCCAAACAATAGTGGACTGGAATATTGTGCATTTATGAAAAACAAAAACAAAAGGCTGAATGAAACGGAATGCAAAATGGCCTAAGCCCAGAAAATAAAAAGGCTGAATTGTAGGGCTTGGCCCATGAATCTGACCAAAATTGATAGAAAAAACACAAATAGGTTGAATTATTGGGCTCGACCCATGTAAAACACCTAAACGGACCGGGCTGAATCTTGTGCCACATCAGATTGCCACGCTGGATGCCTACATGGCCTAGGGAGGTTGCTAGTGACCAAAACGCCACAGTAGACGTATTTTGGTCGTAAACGTTTACGACCATTCCAGAAGAAAGGTCGGTAATGTCAGTTTATGACGGCCAGCTTTTGACCTTATGTTTTTGGTCACAAAAAGGTCACAAATGGAAATTTGTGACCATTCAGTGACCAATAGTGGTGGTCACAAGTTAACATATTTCTTGTAGTGTTTGATTACTACAACGCCCTCTCCCTCGTGGACTGAGCTCCGGTGCCTTAACTGCACCTGCCTTTGGCTGCATGACAGGAGGGCCAACCACCTGTTGGGGCCACCTGTCATAGACACAAAGGCAGGAGTAGTAAGTAGAAGCTTTCGCTACACGCTATCCCTCCCGCACGAGGTGGACGGACATGCAACAGTGGATTCGATACTGTAGAAGTAAGAGTAACATCATTGTTCGTATTCTCGAAGAGGCGAAGAGCCAAGCGCAACCCGAACATGGCAGTTGCGAACGCTCGCTTGGTGCGGTTCCTTGGAGTACTAGCCAGGCTCTTGCATGAGACAAAATTGCTATTGTTTAACAATTAAAATCCATTATCCATTGTTTGATACTCATTCTGCATAGGTCCACATGCTTAGCACCGTTTCCTCCTGGGGTCACCAATGTTTATTTGCTAATTGATAGCATTGCATGCAATAAACTAGCCATTGCAAGTCATTAAAAGCATGCACACCTCTCATCTCTTATTGGTTGATATGTTAAGAAACAAGAAACAAGGTAGAAGTTAATGCACCGCGCCTAAGTGTTTTGGGACTATTTGGTTTTCGTAAGATGACTTACACACCTAGACGGAGGGAGTAGTATAGCCCTGTAAATCGGAAAGGAGTATTTGCCTTTCTAGAGATTTCAACAAGTGACTAGACTACACCGTGTGCAGTACTCCCTCCCTTCCGGTTTATAGGGCTCAAATCTCAAATCTCATGAACCAAGGCATTTTGCGATTGGACGAATGTATCTCGTACTTTACAAAACTACCCTAATTAAACTCATGCATTAATTACGTAGTTCTCTCGTTTTCCTCTCCGCCTTGGTCGCGGTGCACAATATTGAGCACTCCTATATGACTAGCCGCTCTATCTACATGCGGGACATTTCAAAGCATCCGGGCCCACATGTCATCCACCAAATCACAGCGAGGTGCTACAGTCGAGACTCACCTGTCACCCCGGTGTGGCCGTCATGACCCGTCATATCACAAAACCTACACCTTTACTAGCAGTGGTAAGGTGGCCTCCAAGTTGGACCGGACGAAGCAACCATCATTTCACTGGAATGCTCGTTCAAGCCCTTTCTAACCTTTCTTGAAGAAAACCTCATGCCACCGTGCCGCACACTAACCGGTAAGGCAGCGATGGCATCCCGCCGCGCCGAGTTCCTCGCCGCCCACGACCACACACAAAATGGTAGGGAAGCGGTGGCATCCCGCCGTGCCGAGTGCATCGCCGCTCGCGACCTCACAACTATGTGGGAGGAATTTGAAGATGCCAAGGCCGAATAGGCGGTAGAGCAAGAGGCGGCCAAATCCGCATAGAGGGAGCAGAAAAGTCAGAAAGCACTCAAGAAAAGAGAGGCCCTCCGCTGCAAGAAAGAAAAGTACGCACGCGCTGCTGTGGAGAGGTCGGCGGAGATCCAAGCACGGTGGGGTGTCACCGACAAAGCCGGGAAGGAGAACGACGGCGTCTGGCCAACATGTGAGAAGTAGTAGTACTAGTAGTTAGTGTGTGTGTGTGTGTGTCTGTGTCTGAGTACGAGTATGTAGCAATACTACTAGTTACTACTGTAGTTTTTAGAGCAAATTACCGGTACATTAGCCTAGACTAAATGGAAAAATTCCTATCCTAAGCATCAAATGGCATCTCTTTCTCTATAGGAATTGAGATGCATGTCATCCCACTTCCTATGATTTTCATATTCCTATACTATGAACGAAAGGAGGCCTCTGTCGGAGTAACTACTGTAGCTAGCAGTACTGCTGGTACAGTAGTTTTCTTCAAGAAGCGGAATTCAACAAAGTCATGATGGTTCCTTCGTCCGAGCAACTTCAAAGTGGGAAGTGGGCCTGTGATTTGACGGCTCATTAGTCATTGTTACTGTGGCGCGACGACCTGGGTGACTCTCCCTTGGAGTTCTGCGTGCATGGCAAGTGGACCAGGATGGTCGACGTCCCACATGTTGGCGATCGGAAGTATTCTTTTCGATATCGTGGAGCAAGGAAACCGCGTGGTATAGTATCACTGCTGATTGGTTCGCAAAAAGATAGTATCACTACCGATTTATAATTATTTATTTTTTATTTATGATGAATGCTAGCGTTTCAACTCTTACGATGAAGGGTGCCAAACAAGGCACGTGCTGGATGTCCCACACGTCAGCGAAAGGAGTGGGACATGAACAGCGTGGTAGAGCCCAGCGTAAAAAAACAGCGTGGTAGAGCATCTCCACTTCTTCCACTTCTGGGTCGGAGACCACACGTAGTAGTACTTAGTGGTATGAACGATACAAAGTGCCTAGAGAGAAAGACACGTCTAGTTGGAATGTCTCGGGGCATACATGTAAACAAATATAAAAGTTAATATGTGCCTCCAACTAATATAGTAGTAGTAGAGTACTTAGGCACGTACTCCATAACATCACCGTGCATTGCACGTACAACATTTAGTGGTAGTACGTAGTAAGAGACAAATGCCGCCCAAGAGTTCCCTTCTCGACCTACGTTTGGGTGTTTGGTAGAGTGTATGGAGGGTGCATGAGTCCACACTAGTTTAGCACAAATACACTAGAAGCATGCATGAAGAGAGCATGCATGAAGAGGGGTGTCGAGTTGAGCATGCATGAAGAGGGAACAACTATGTTGAGACGAGAACGCAACCAAACACACCCTATATGCCACGCATGTTCATACCATATGTGCCTTTCTACTTCACTTACTGCGCTACATTACTCAGGTGCGTACGTCCACTCCTGGGTATATGTCTGTCTCGTAGTTCCAGTCCCACGTGTTCTTCATATAGATGGAACGATCCTTGCATAACACATGCACCATGATGCTAGATGTCTCGCGTGTTGGCAAAAGGATGAACAAAGCTCACGTAAAAAAATAGAGTGGAAGAACATAGATTCCGAACGACCGAGAAGGAGCAAGGAACCTCGTGGTGGAGCATATGCACTCATAATATTTAATATTATTCAGCAATATAAAATTAACCAATCATCTCCATAGTGGACTGGAAGAGTACGAAACACGGCAGCCCAGTGTAGTTACATCATACTAGTACATGGCTAACCCATGCTATCACCATATTTCTTGGCTTCCGTGCGACACCTATCTCTAGTAATCCAGCAGCTTGTATCGCTTCTCCCTCCTCGTCTCTATCAAATTGCGGCGGGCTGGCGTTTCTGCCGTCTATTGAGGTCGGTTAACTATCACATGTTAGCGACATGCCAAGAGCATTCTAAAAAAATTCCTTTCACGTTCCGTTTTCAAAAAGAAAAAAATCCTTTCACGTATGAATTTGCCTGTATACTTTGAGCAACTTGCATGTCCTATACTTCTCCTGTTTGATACTGTAACTTAGCTAGAGGTTAGACTAACTCATGACTAACCCTGAACTAACTGTAGCCAAAGAGGTGTTTGGGTGACAGGGTTAGATTGACAATAAATGCACTTCATGGAGAGAGAAAAGTGATTTTTCAGTGGTCCCAATGAGAACTATCTCCAGTTAGCACCTCTTGGGTGGGATAGTTTTTTTGGTGGGTTCAGTGCAACTTGCTCCAATTTAAACCCTCATGCTTGGATACTTTAGGGCTATTTGAGCCCCAACTAGCTCAAACTAACTCTAACCCATGGATCCAAACAGGGCCTATGGCCAGTCTCAACGCGGAGCAGTAGAGTGCACCGGGAAGCGGCGCTCTCTCGGCCGTCGCGCCACTTCAAAGCCGACGCTAGTGAGAGGTTGCCTCCGCTCTGCTCGGGCATTAATGCGGCACTGAAGCTCCAGGGCAGCGCTGACCGTTTCACGCAGGAAGCGCGCGCTGGCAAGGGAGTATAGGTTTTGAACCGTTTCAGGTGTAGTACTGGTAGTTTGCCAAACTACTCAATTATTGCACTCAGTTTCCTAAGAAATTGTGGTAAAAAACGTTACTCCATAGCCCGCTTCCCTTCTCCTTCCTCTTCCACCACCCGCGCACGTCCGCGGGAAGCGAGCGGTCAACCCTTATATAGGAGTGCTAGCACAAAAAGATGCATGCATGACCACTAAAATTTCCATATTATAGCGCTGCTCCGGCGGGAGTACGGCATATGTTGTTACCTTCGGCCGGCCCATTGCTACCGGGCGACGACAACCAGAGAAGAGGCGGCGGGAGGGGAATGAATGCAGCTACTGTTTGGGTTCGCCTTCCGGCTTAAATAAATGCACAACATCACGTGCACCCATAGGTGCACAAATTGTAACATATGTGTCTGCTTAAGTGGGCATCACGTAACTGGTGTGTGTGTGAGAGATTCTGAGAGACGGAGTGCGTGTGTGCAACTCTACTCTTCAAACATGTACTCAACCTTTTTCAGCGGGATATAAGTATAATGGTATTTACTTCAGCTAGTGATTTACGTGGCCATGTTAACGTGGTTGTGTCAAAGAATGTCACTTCCTGCTCGTGATTTGCATTATATAATTACAAGCAAGATTCTCGTGCATTGCACAGAACATCAATATGCATTTTTTACAAAACACCTGTTGTGATTGACCCATGCAGGAGTAATCCCATGTGTAAAAACTAATGATATCTCGAGAATTTTATCGAAAAACTGGTATCTCGAGAATGTCATCGAAAAAATGAAAGATGAGAGATAAGGCGAGGAGGAGTGGAGCGTGGTGGTGACTACTGGTCGGAATGGGCGGAGGCATGGGGATGGACGGCGCCGGCAGGCGGCAACGGCCACCATGCATGCTAGATTGTTCCAGAGACTTATTCCTTTTTTAATTGCTGAGCAATGAGGTTGCGGGAGATAATGATGTGGAGAGAGGTGCGGGTATCTTTTGTAAAATTATCATAGTTTGCTTTCTATCCTCAGATATAGATCATACGGTCTGTATTACAAGATGGCAGGCACACCATCACCGCCAACTCGTTTTTTATAAGGGTACAGATGATAAGTTTGCTGACTACTAAAGTAAAGTGGAATTTGTCCATGTTATGCAAGTAAATAAAGGTGATTGTTTATCATACGGGTAAGGTTGGATGAAGGGTGGTAGGAACAAATGCTCCGCCTAGAGAATGTGTGTGTGAGATGGAGTCTTAGTGTGTGTGTGGTGTGTGTGTGAGAGAGAGAGATGGAGTCTTAGTGTGTGTGTGGGGGTGTGTGTGTGTGTGTGTTTGTGTGTGTGAGAGAGAGAAGGAGAGAGAGATGGAGTCTTAGTGTGTGTGGGGGGTGCGTGCGTGCGTGTGTGTGTGTGTGTGTGTGTGTCGCGAGGTCCTCTAAGGCGGATGTAATTTAAGTGTGCATGGCTTCATCATAGAGAGGTGATGTGTATGGCAGAGGCCACCAACGATGGGGTGCGAGAGAGAAAATGCCTGCAGAGAGGGAAGATAAGGTGTGTGCGCGAGAGAGGAGTCGACATCGAGAGAACGTGTTTGTTCGAGAGACACCGAGGAAGACTACTATATATCGA
>NC_041392.1:115216838-115228980 GCF_002162155.2 Triticum dicoccoides | reverse complement strand
GATTGTTAAGTGTGAGTGTGTGTTTTACCCATCCAGGCGGAAGTTATGTGCACAAAAGAGGAGAACGATTCGATGTGGCGTTAGGATTGAGGGTAATTAACTACGTATGGAGACATAGAGACCTTGAACGTGCATGTGTGAGAGGTATACATGTATACCTGGGATGTGTGTGTGCGCGCGCGCACGATCGAGATAAAAGAAAGAAGACATAAGTCATAAGATCAACGACGTGGGAGAGACAGATCGGTATGATAATATGCATGCATGTGAGAATGCAGGGAAGAACGCCCGACAATTGAGCATGTGTTTTTGTCTTTAAGAGATAGTCGTGTGGGCTGGAGCATGCATCTATGGCGAGCAGAGGGAGTGAGGCAGAACGATTGTGCAAAAGAGACCAACCTATAAATGCATATGTATGGAGAGACATATATAGTGTGGGTGGTAGGAAGCAAGACTCCGTGCGAGAAAGAAATGTTGAAGGAGAAACTATAGATAGATACAAAGATGGAGATGCTAGCTAGAGGGACATCCGCTAGTTTGGGTGTTGGAGATGACCGTCGGGTGGTTCAAAGGGTGAAGTTATATATGTGTGTGAGAGGGCACTTGACTTCATGTAGAGAGAAACATATGTAGTGTGCGTGATAGGAATCAAGAGTGAGGGCGAGAAAGAAGGTTGATGGAGAAACAGAAAAATAGAAAGATAAAGATGCTAGCTAGTGTACGTTAGAGATAGGAGTCGAGTGGATCAGAAGGCTGGGTTATGTGTGTGGGTGTGATAGAGATAGAGAGAGGTTGCATGTGAGTCACATACAAACAGATATCGGAGAGAAATGAGATCTAGAGAGACGGAGTTTTGTGTCTGCGAGAGAGAAAGATATTTCACAACGAGAGTGATAGCTAGAGAGACATACGAGGGAACGCAAGATATCTCTAGGGAGAGAGGGTGTGTGTGAGCGACATACAAGAGAACAATGGAGAAATATGAGACCCTGGGAGACAGAGTTCGTGTTTGTGTGTGAGAAAGAGATATTGAAGAGGAAGAGTCGTAGGTTCTCATATCTAAGGAGCCAAAGACATCTATGTATGAGGGGTGTGTGAGTGGCACACATGGGAATAGTAGAGAGAAATGAGACCCCGGGAGACAAAGTTTTGTGTTTTTGTGCGAGAAAGAGATTCCACATGGAGAATCATAGTTAGAGACACATAGCAGGGAGTGAGATATACTTAGAGAGAGATAGAGTGATGAAGGTCGAGGGAGAGAGTACCGTCAGTGTGTTATGAAGATAAAAGATCATTGTCGACATACAGGTGATACGTCTCCAACGTATCTATAATTTTTGATTGTTCCATGCTATTATATTATCTGTTTTGAATGTTTATGGGCTTTATTATACACTTTTGTATCATTTTTGGGACTAACCTATTAACCCAGAGCCCAGTGCCAGTTTCTGTTTTTACCCTGTTTTAGGGTTTCGAAGAAAAGGAAAATCAAACGGAGTCCAATTGACCTGAAACTTCACGGAACTCATTTTTGGAAGGAAAGAAGCCCAGAAGACTTGGAGTGCACATCAGGGGATCTACGAGGAGGCCACGAGGCAGGGGCGCGCCCACCCCCTGGGCGCGCCCTCCACCCTCATGGGCCCCTCGTGCCCCCCCCTGACGTACTTCTTCCGCCTATATATCTCCATATACCCTAAAAACATCCGGGAGGACAACAGATCGGGAGTTCCGCCGCCAGAAGCCTCCATAGCTACCGAATGCCAATCTAGACCTGTTCCGGCGCCCCTGCCGGAGGGGGAATCCTTCTCCGGTGGCTATCTTCATCATCCCGATGCTCTCCATGACGAGGAGGGAGTAGTTCTCCCTCGGGGCTGAGGGTATGTACCAGTAGCTATGTGTTTGATCTCTCTCTCTCTCTCGTGTTCTTGATTTGGCACGATCTTGATGTATTGTGAGCTTTGCTATTATAGTTGGATCTTATTTTTCTCCCCCCCCCTCTATTCTCTTGTAATGAATTGAGTTTCCCCTTTGGAGTTATCTTATCGGATTGAGTCTTTAAAGATTTGAGAACACTTGATGTATGTCTTGCATGGGATACCCATGGTGACAATGGGGTATTCTATTGATCCACTTGATGTATGTTTTGGTGATCAACTTGCGGGTTCCGCCCATGAACCTATGCATAGGGGTTGGCACACGTTTTCGTCGTGATTCTCTGGTAGGAACTTTTGTTAGAATAATCCAAACAATACGTGAGTTAGTTTAGGCAAGTGTAGGCGTGCTAGTTTTGTTTGGTTAGGATTAGTACTAGAGTGATTAAGCTTGCCGGTTGATTAATTTACGAAATCTAGGTTCAATCGGTTTGTACTTTCCTAGTATTAAGTTGATTTTGGTTAGGACTTGTGCCTAGCCATCGAGCTGTTTTGGTAGGAGTCTGTACTAGGATTAGGAGTGTATGGCTGAGTCCGGTTTGGACTCAAGACAGGTCCGTGTAGGTTAGGTTGGCTCATGTGTATATATACATGAGTAGGTCGTCTGAGATTGTATCGTAGAGAAAACAGAAAAGCAATAAAGAGAGGAATTAGAAGGTGCGAGACACACCTTTGGCTATCAGTTCTTCTGCGCGTGCATTTGTGTTATTCTGATGTGATCGATCCTGAGGACGAATTTCCAACAATTGGTATCTAGAGCAAGGTTCGAGTGAAGCTGCGCTTGCCCCGGGGTGGCGACCCTGCTAGCGCCTCGGGGCGGGCAATAGAGTCGTTGTTGTAGCGACGAAGCGGAATGGGCGATACAGTCGTTGGTGTAGCGACAACGAGGAGCGGGTGATACAGTCGTTGGTGTAGCGACAACGAGGAGCAGGCGATATAGTTGCTGGGTGGTGCAGCAACGAGGAAGAGCAGTCAATAGTCGTCCGAGAGGCAACAAGAAGGATAGTCGTTCAGTGGAGCGGCAACGAGAAGGCGGCGAGGACGCTGTCACAAGTGAGGTGACGGTGATCATCGTTCGACGGAACTACCTGGAGGAGGGCGACAGGGCTGTCGTCGGCAAGGCGTTGGTGATTCTTGATGGTTATGGAGGTGCCGAAGTTGTGACACCAAGGAAATCATCGAGATCATTGTTGGAGGGTGCAAGGTGGAGATGGCGAAGTTGCGAGTCATCATCAAGGTGTGCACATGAGTTCTTGTAAGGTGCATCCAAGAGCTCAGGTGTGTCAATATTCTGCTGCAGTTGAGATGGGCACTGGCGGAGGAGAATTGCGAGTGAGAGCGGGCAGAAAAAGGAATTCGTGCCTTGTGTTTCCGTTCGTGGTCGTGGAGTTCCGGCGAGTTCATATATGGTGGAGATGAGTTGCACGTATATGGCGGGTTGTGTTGCCGTTGGACAGGGGATGTCGTTCGATAAGATGTGGCATCGGCGACAATGAAAAGATGTGAAGGTGTGACAGGTGAATAGATGTGTCTTCCCGTGTGCAAGTAGTCGACGAGAAGATGAAGATCAACGTGAAGATGGACACGCATCAGTCAAGTTGAGTTCCTGCATGAGGCTATGTGTTTAGTCTGCATGTAGCACGCTAAGATGTGACAGCGTGGCTGGTAGTCCGGGTAATCATTGGTTTCAGTTTTCAAGTCGGCACAAAAGTATGATGATGATGATGTGGTGGCCATCATTGCAAGAAGAGAGAAGTTGTGGTTCGGTAAGTCACGTCACTGAAGGCAATCGACGGGATAAAGATGAAGAGGTGATCGTCTGCGTGTGTCATCGTGTAAAGTGTCGGATGTTCGGATTAGGGGGTGAATGTTAGAATAATCCAAACAATACGTGAGTTAGTTTAGGCAAGTGTAGGCGTGCTAGTTCTGTTCGGTTAGGATTAGTACTAGAGTGATTAAGATTGCCGGTTGATTAATTTAGGAAATCTAGGTTCAATCGGTTTGTACTTTCCTAGTATTAAGTTGAGTCCGGTTAGGACTTGTGCCTAGCCATCAAGCTGTTTTGGTAGGAGTCTGTACTAGGATTAGGAGTGTATGGCTGAGTCTGGTTTGGACTCAAGACAGGTCCGTGTAGGTTAGGTTGGCTCATTTGTATATATACATGAGTAGGTCGTCTGAGATTGTATCATAGAGAAAACAGAAAAGCAATAAAGAGAGGAATTAGAAGGTGCGAGACGCACCTTTGGCTATCAGTTCTTCTGTGCGTGCGTTTGTGTTATTCTGATGTGATCGATCCTGAGGACGAATTTCCAACAACTTTGGGGCACTCTTTGAGGTCCTTTGTGTTGGTTGAATAGATGAATCTGAGATTGTGTGATGCATATCGTACAATCATACCCACGGATACTTGAGGTGACATTGGAGTATCTAGGTGACATTAGGGTTTTGGTTGATTTGTGTCTTAAGGTGTTATTCTAGTACGAACTCTAGGGCTGTTTGTGACACTTACAGGAATAGCCCAACAGATTGATTGGAAAGAGTAGTTGTGAAATTGAGAAATGCTTGTGTTGAAGTTTGCAAGTCCCGTAGCATGCACGTATGGTAAACATTATGTAACAAATTTAAAACATGAGGTGTTATTTGATTGTCCTCCTTATGAGTGGTGGTCGGGGACGAGCAATGGTCTTTTCCTACCAATCTATCCCCCTAGGAGCACGCGCGCAGTGCCAAGGTTTTTGATGACTTGTAGATTTTTGCAATAAGTATGTGAGTACTTTATGACTAATGTTGAGTCCATGGATTATACGCACTCTCACCCTTCCATCCTTGCTAGCCTCTTTGGTACCGTGCATTGCCCTTTCTCACATTGAGAGTTGGCGCAAACTTCGCCGGTGCATCCAAACCCCGTGATATTATACGCTCTGTCACACATAAACCTCCTTATATCTTCCTCAAAACAGCCACCATACCTACCTATTATGGCATTTCCATAGCCATTCCGAGATATATTACCATGCAACTTTCCACCGTTCCGTTTATTATGACACGCATCATCATTGTCATCTTGCTTAGCATGATCATGTAGTTGACATAGTATTTGTGTCAAAGCCACCGTTCATAATTTTTCATACATGTCGCTCTTGCTTCATCGCAATCTCGGTACACCGCCGGAGGCATTCATATAGAGTCATATCTTGTTCTAAGTATTGATTTGTAATTCTTGAGTTGTAAAGTAAATAGAAGTGTGATGATCATCATTATTAGAGCATTGTCCCAAGTGAGGAAAAAAAAGAGAAAGGCCATAAAAAAGAGAAAGGCCATAAAAAAGAGAAAGGCCATAAAAAAGAAAAGGCCAAATAAAAAATGAGAGAAAAAGAGAGAAGGGACAATGTTACTATCCTTTTACCACACTTGTGCTTCAAAGTAGCACCATGATCTTCATAGTAGAAAGTCTCTCATGTTATCACTTTCATATACTAGTGGGAATTTTTCATTATAGAACTTGGCTTGTATATTCCAACAATGGGCCTCCTCAAGTGCCCTAGGTCTTCGTGAGCAAGCAAGTTGGATGCACACCCACTAGTTTCTTTTGTTGAGCTTTCATACATTTATAGCTCTAGTGCATCCGTTGCATGGCAATCCCTACTCCTTGCATTAACATCAATCAGTGGGCATCTCCATAGCCCATTGATTATCCTCGTTGATGTGAGAATTTCTCCTTTTTGTCTTCTCCACATAACTCCCTCATTATATTCTATTCCACCCATAGTGCTATATCCATGGCTCGCGCTCATGTATTGCGTGAAAGTTTATAGGTTTGAGATTACTAAAGTATGAAACAATTGCTTGGCTTGTCATCGGGGTTGTGCATGATGAGAGCATTCTTGTGTGATGAAAATGGAGCATGACTAAACTATATGATTTTGTAGGGATGAACTTTCTTTGGCCATGTTATTTTGAGAAGACATGATTGCTTAGTTAGTATGCTTGAAGTATTATCATTTTTATGTCAATATGAACTTTTGTCTTGAATCTTTCGGATCTGAATATTCATACCACAATTAAGAAGAATTACATTGAAATTATGCCAAGTAGCATTCCACATCAAAAATTCTGTTTTTATCATTTACCTACTCGAGGACGATAAGGAATTAAGCTTGGGGATGCTGATACGTCTCCAACGTATCTATAATTTTTTATTGTTCCATGCTATTATATTATCTGTTTTGAATGTTTATGGGCTTTATTATGCACTTTTATATCATTTTTGGGACTAACCTATTAACCCAGAGCCCAGTGCCAGTTTCTGTTTTTACCCTGTTTTAGGTTTTCGAAGAAAAGGAAAATCAAACGGAGTCCAATTGACCTAAAACTTCACGGAACTCATTTTTGGAAGGAAATAAGCCCAGAAGACTTGGAGTGCACGTCGGGGGATCTACGAGGAGGCCACGAGGCAGGGGGGCGCGCCCACCCCCTGGGCGCGCCCTCCACCCTCGTGGGCCCCTCATAGCCCCCCCTGACGTACTTCTTCCGCCTATATATCTCCATATACCCTAAAAACATCTGGGAGCACGAGATCGGGAGTTCTGCCGCCAGAAGACTCCGTAGCTACCGGAAGCCAATCTAGACCCGTTCCGGCGCCCTGCCGGAGGGGGAATCCTTCTCCGGTGGCCATCTTCATCATCCCGGTGCTCTCCATGACGAGGAGGGAGTAGTTCTCCCTCGGGGCAGAGGGTATGTACCAGTAGCTATGTGCTTGATCTCTCTCTCTCTCTCTCTCTCTCTCTCTCTCTCTCTCTTTCTCTCGTGTTCTTGATTTGGCACGATCTTGATGTATCGTGAGCTTTGCTATTATAGTTGGATTTTATGTTTCTCCTCCCCCTCTATTCTCTTGTAATGAATTGAGTTTCCCCTTTGGAGTTATCTTATCGGATTGAGTCTTTAAAGATTTGAGAACACTTGATGTATGTCTTGCGTGGGATACCCGTGGTGACAATGGGGTAGTCTATTGATCCACTTGATGTATGTTTTGGTGATCAACTTGCGGGTTCCGCCCATGAAGCTATGCATAGGGGTTGGCACACGTTTTCGTCGTGATTCTCCGGTAGGAACTTTGGGGCACTCTTTGAGGTCCTTTGTGTTGGTTGAATAGATGAATCTTCGATTGTGTGACGCATATCGTATAATCATACCCACGGATACTTGAGGTGAAATTGGAGTATCTAGGTGACATTAGGGTTTTGGTTGATTTGTGTCTTAAGGTGTTATTCTAGTACGAACTCTAGGGCTGTTTGTGACACTTATAGGAATAGCCCAACGGATTGATTGGAAAGAATAACTTTGAGGTGGTTTCGTACCCTACCATAATCTCTTCGTTCGTTCTCCGCTATTAGTGACTTTGGAGTGACTCTTTGTTGCATGTTGAGGGATAGTTATGTGATCCAATTATGATATTATTGTTGAGGGAACTTACACTAGCGAAATTATGAACCCTATGCCTTATTTCCACACATTGCAATACCGTTTATGGTCACTTTTATCACTTGCTACCTTGCTGTTTTTATTATTTCAGATTACAAATACCTTTATCTACTATCCATATACCACTTGTTTCACCATCCCTTCGCCGAACTAGTGCACCTATATAATTTACCATTGTATTGGGTGTGTTGGGGACACAAGAGACTCTTTGTTATTTGGTTGCAGGGTTGCTTGAGAGAGACCATCTTCATCCTACGCCTCCTACGGATTGATAAACCTTAGGTCATCCACTTGAGGGAAATTTGCTACTTTCCTACAAACCTCTGCACTTGGAGGCCCAACAACGTCTACAAGAAGAAGGTTGTGTAGTAGACATCAACAGGTAGCACGAGAGATACCTGAGAGACGATGAACGTGTATAGGTCCAGAGAGATAGCCCTATATAAGCATGAGTGATAGCTATATGAGACGAATATCTGGATTAAAGGGGATTCAAATATTTAAACTAGGGATCACGACATCAATAATATCATAACGCAAATTGTTGTATCAAACATGCATATTTATTTGAATTTGGGCACACGTGTAATGTTATATAGTTTATCAATATTGTTGATCCATAGATTCTTCAATTACAAACAATGCATGGTTTATATGCAATTAATGTCTAAACGGGGTTACACTATATGTTGCGTGTGTGAAACACATTATACATGTTTGAGAGGTAAAAAAAACCTACATGAAACACACATTAATTGGAGACAGTTAG
This sequence comes from Triticum dicoccoides, assembly GCF_002162155.2. Classification (NCBI taxonomy): domain Eukaryota; kingdom Viridiplantae; phylum Streptophyta; class Magnoliopsida; order Poales; family Poaceae; genus Triticum; species Triticum dicoccoides. The sequence continues at coordinate 115,220,799 of NC_041392.1, read as the reverse complement.
CGAGGAATGCACACATTGGATTTCAACATAAAGTGGTTTTAAATATTTGAAAATCCAAATAGATGGATACAACCTTATGAATCTGAGATCATGCCATTTGTAAACCATATTTATGTATAAATGGTGTTGTGCTTTTGAAAGTATATATAAAAAAATGATGTATACATAATGTAATTCCAATTGAAAATGGATCCTGCACGGAAAAAAATAGAATACAAACGGCATTCGAATTGAGTTGGCACGGTAAACATGCACTCTGCAAAATTTGAACGAAGCGAGGAAAGTCGCAGTAACCGCCCGAAACCAAAATCTGCGAGATGGAAATCACTACTGCCTATCCCTGCCACGCAAAGCCTATCTGCTGGATTTCTATAGTTTTCAACAGGGGTAGGTTTGTAATTTCACCCAAACATGACGTAACTGCCTCGCACCCGGATTCATACACGGTGGGCACCAAAACACAGTGTGTCCTCGGCCGAAATTGACTCCCTCCCCGATTCATATTCATACACGATGGGCCCCAAAAACAAACTCTCGTCGGCAAATATTCGGTGTATGCGAGATTACCGTCCTATCCCCAACCGACTAATGTTGTTGTGATGTAGTAGAAATTTGAAACGGGGGCTAAGTTTGTAAATTTCCTCGCATTTGAGACAAGCGCGCCCTGAATACATGGTCCCCCCTTCCTCTCTACCTCCCTTTTCCCCATTCGTACTTCGTGGGAGCCAAAACACCCTCTCCACCCCGCCCTCCTCCGCCCGCCGCAATCCGCCACCCCATCCACCGTCGTCCTCCTCCACCATGCCGAAGCTGATACCCCGACGCCGCCGTCCATTACAAGAGATCGACCTCTCTCATCCACGGCTTCGGACCGGGATCCTTGCATCTCGTCCTCTCGCTTCATCGCCGCCGTCATCCACCTTGTCGGCGCCGCTCCTACGACCGTCTCGTCCACCACGCCCCGTCGCCACTGTCTACCCTCCTAGATCTGCTTCCACGCTGCCGATAGCCATCGCTATCGCAACACCGTCAAATTCTCAGCAGATGCGTACACGGCGCCGCACCAGAGGCGGTACTCTTTCGTATCTGCTCAACTTATTTATCGCAGTAAGAAAATAGATCGCCACTGTTTTACTCTGATTTCTTGTCTTGGTTGCGAAGTTGCCTTTGTCCGGTTTGCACCTTCAGATCCGCCATGGCACGCTCAACACTATACTCCCAATGCTTATGGTTTTCCCCTTTTATATTCCACACTAGTTAAATCACAGTAGACTAAATTTCAAAATTGGGTCAGTCGATTTTTCAGAGCTCGCCGGAGTTCACCGATGCGATCGAAGGGGCTCGGGTGGTTGTGGGGCCTCGCCGAACAAAGAAAACTCGGCGCGGGTGGGGGTTGGGGAGGGGTGGGGGTGGCGGAGGAACACAGGCGGTGGGGGCCGGTGGTCCGCTCGACGGCCCGTGCGGTGTTCTGTATGGGAAGAAGAAGGGTTAGGAGACGTAGGATCTTCATCCAACTGCCTGAAATGGTCGAGAGACATCTGGGAGTTGCATTCTTAATGCGCTTTGGTTCATCATGTGTGGGCACTGCGCAACCAACATTTTATTATCCAAAATCTGCTTGCTCTTCTTTACCATGTTCCTCTTCCGTTCTTCTTTAATATGTACCCTCTCCATTCCTAAATACAAGACTTTGTATAGATTCCACCATGGACTACATATGGAGCAAAATGAGTGAATCTACACTCTAAAATGTATCTGGATACATCTGTATGTGATCCATAGTGGAAATCTCTACCAATACTTATATTTTGGAACAGAGGGAGTATGATAGTAGTACAGTATGTTCCTTGTACTGAAGATGAGCAGGGACATTTGCAGTGTAGAGGTCTATACGGTCGGTTGTGATGGACACTTTGAGCCTCTTTGATTCGTAGGATCTTGTAAACATAGGAATATGATTTGTAGTGGCCTGCCCACTTGAATCCTATAAGAATAGCAAGGAAATACGGGGAGCTGTGTTGCCTTTGAGAGTTACACTAATATTAATAGTACCGCACCTTCACTTGAAGAGAGCTGGTATCCGAAGCCTTTCTAGCCGTACCGGCAAACTAGCACATATATTCCAGCAATTTCCACTTTGCTGATTTTACTCTAATGCTTAAGGTTTTCCCATTATATCTACACTATGATCTGTGTGGCTGCTTTGTGTCGCACTAGCAGCAGTCCACTCTTGAAGCTAAACACTGCAATGACTTACAAAATTGGCACCAAGGCATTGAGTGCCATTCTGGATGCAATGAAACTCATACACTCCCCACCTGTTGATTCTTGTTCAGAATATGATCCTTATGACTATTCTAACCTTGAGGAGTCAAAGGCAGATGGCCTGTCCTGTTTACCCATCAAGGTGCATGTTCTAATTTGGCAATGTTTTATTGATTGCGGGTATCTTGCATATGTTTTCTTGCATTTCTTCTACTTTGTTGCACCGCCATCTGCTTAGTTTACTCATCATATATGTTGAGATGCCATGCCCATCCATTATCAATACATATTCCATCTGTCATCATACCATGTTTTTTCACTCAAATGTTGTTCTTGTGCATCAGACATCAAAAAGGAAGAGGGTGATTGCCGAACCTGAAGGAGCACCAGCAAAGTCCTTGAAAAATGTGGTGGTGCCGGAGAAATAAGACAGCACCCCACTTATATTGGTTGTACAACTAGTGACACAAAATGTAGGACCGACTCCAGTAGACTGTACCCATACTTCACTGGCCACACCACTAGCCCCACCACACAGGACCAGCACTCTAGCAAAAGGTATACCGATTTCATTTTCCATAGCACCAGCTGTACCACAGAAAAATCCCACTCCAGCAAAAAGTACAGCAAGTCCACCGGCCGAAGACCTATCCCAACTGCAGAGATGGCCAATTCCTGCAGATTGGAACCCCATTCCATTTATTCCCAGTTTAAAAGACAATGCTTTCAATGTTGTTAGGGACTACGTGCATATATTCCCATCATGGGAAGATTATTGTGAAGACAAACACCATTTTCACATCTTCCCGTCCAACTTACGTGTAAGTGCTATTATTCATGGTTATTATTTTCCTGTTTTCTGCTATTGAACACATCAATGATTTACATTACATTGTTGTAACTAGGCAAGGGTCAATCTGGATAGTCATGACGAGCAAAGCTTGCTTATGCTTTTCAAGGAAGCATTGCAGCAGTATCGGTGTTACCTGAGGAAATCACACTTTGATGGCAAGTCTATAAAAGAATTTCCGGTGAAGTCTCCTGTGCTCAATTTAGAAGACATTGAATGGAAAAACCTTGTTATGCACTGGTCTCGTTCCTAGGATGAGGTACTGTCTATGAAATCACATGACAATTTGAACTTCTACTTTTCCGCATGTGCCTTATGGATCTTTTTTGCAGGAAATCTGCTCGAAGAAGAATTCCGGTTTGACAAGAACGACAGGATATCGCAAATATGCTGTCCGCTGCTTTGCTCTTGTTAGTACCTGTTGTCTTGTATCACTGTACTTGCATACATACCTGGTTCATTATGTGACAGCATTATGCATGATAGCTTGCTTATCAATTGTTCGCTCCAAATTATCTGATCTGTATGAGTGGTTACATTAGTGTAGAATATATCCAATGCCAATGTTTTTTAGCTCTGCATTGTTCTTGTAAGTACATGACGTCCTTTATCAGTGTACTTATAATGACAGGTAGTTGTTCATGTACCATCACTCTGCAGCTTATTTTCCTTTGCCCTCCATTTTCTACACATCAGATCTATATTTACTCTTACCATAAGATTGGTACTGAACAAGTTTAGCTGTGCATTGCTCTTGGCTGTACCTTTTGCCTGTATCGCTGCACTTACATTTATAGCTACTTGGTTATGTAGCATCACTCTTCATCTTATCTTAAATATTCTCCA
>NC_041392.1:115215532-115216508 GCF_002162155.2 Triticum dicoccoides | reverse complement strand
ACAAGGCCTTTATAGAGCCTGTCTTCACCAATAATGTAAGTTTGTCCATCTCAAGCCTTCAAACTTTGTTGTATATATTTGGTTAGGATGACTGCAACAGCTGTTTATTTTTGGTGTTTGCATCAAATTGCTTATTTAAAGTTTATTGTGTAGTTCATAAACAAAAGTTTGTCCTTTCTCAATTTAAGTTTTCAGTTGTACAACCAAGTTCCTTCTTCATACCATGTAAATTAAACTATACAGAGCAAGTGATCTTCTTTTGCACTGCATGTATGCTTCTGTTCTTCATCCGTAATCCAGTGGTGTGGTGAACCTACACACTACAGCACAATGTCATATTCTGCAATGTCTTAACTATGAACAATGTCATATCATTCTACTATTATTTAAACCGTCTCTTTATTTGCCAATCTGAAATGGTATAAATTGACAGCACACTAACCATTGATACTTATGAGTTCTTGATCTGTAATCTAGTGGTGTCGTGAAGCTGCCAACTCCTTCACAATGCCATTTCCTGCCATGTCTTGACCTGAACAATATCATATTGTGTTAATGCAATTTTAAACTGTGTCACTTTATTCGTCAGTAAGAAATGTGATGAATTGTCAACACTGATACTTTTATGTGCAAAACATGTCATATGTCTGCTTGTTTATCTTTCAGAGTGAGGAAGATATAAGTGTTGAACAAGCGCAGTCTCATCATCTTGTTCAGCTGCTTGCGTTGTAGCTCCCCAGCAGGGCTAACCTTTCTTGAACTCTATTGAAGTGTTGTCGGTTTTGTATATTATTTTGTCGGCGTGTTTATTTGCATTGGTGGCGATCTTTGATGCCCAGTGTATGTAATCTGCTGTCTGCTTGTGCTTTATTATCATAATGGCGAACTTTGATGCCCAGTGGATGTAATATGCCATAATTTCTTTATTGTATAGTCTAGGGTTTTTTCTTATTCATGATGCTGCAGTTATTTTACT
>NC_041392.1:115207163-115215144 GCF_002162155.2 Triticum dicoccoides | reverse complement strand
CTTGTCTACGCAGTAAACCGGCCCCGTAAAATTACGATACATAATCGGGCCGTCATGCAATCACGATGTAGGTTGGGCCTGAAATGTGCCGAACAGCTCACGGGCCGGCAGCAGCCCGAAATGAACCCCGGCCCATGATTGTGCGAACCAAATCACGGGCTTTTAACAGGCCAAAACTGTCTCGGTCCTTGTTTGGCCCAATCAGATATCGGCTGCGAGCAGGCCGGATGCAAACTGGGCCGTAGTTAGGCCCAACTATATGACGGGCTTTTAACAGGCCGAAATTAATATAGGGCCGAAATGTTAAACGGGCCCTTAACAGGCCAAAACTAATATCAGGCCGAATTACTAAGTGGGCCTTTAGCAAGTGGGCCCAAAAGCATAGTGTCCAGTTGACGGGCCGAATCTGATATGGGCCATAATTGAGCCCAAAGCCTCTTAAAGGGCCGGACCTGATCTGGGCCGTAATTTGGCCCAGAACGTGGTAGGCTTTTAACGGGCAGGATCTCATATGGGCCACTATTAGGCCCGGAGCGTGGCAGGCCATTAATGGACCGGATCAAATATGGGTCGGCATTTGGCCCAAAAGATGGCAGTCAGTTAATGGGTCGGCCTACTAGGGTCCTCAAAATCTTGTGGGCCTACAACTGGGCCGGCCCATTAATGTCGTCGAAATCTCGTGGGCCTTTAGCTGGGCCGGCCCATTATGATCCACAGAATCTTGTGGGCCTTTACCTGGGCCAGCCCATTATGACACACAAAAATCTTGTGGGCCTTTATCTGGGCCGACCCATTATGGCCCGCAAAATCTTGTGGGCCTTTAGCTGGGCCGGCCCATTATGGTCCGCAAAATCTTGTGGGCCTTCAGTTGGGCCGGCCCATTTAAACTTGATGGACTGGTCCACGTGTCAACATATCATAGGCGCGTCTCACCCATTGGATGAGTGACACCTCTGCCAACGCGGACCTGACACGTGTCTCCTCCAGCCAATGATGATTTTACACGTGGAAAATCCCCATTGGTCGGGGTTGTTAACGGGTTATCGGATCCAAAACCCGACCCGATAGCTTAACGACGTTCCGTTACGGTGGATGCTACGTGTCGGTCACCCTTGACGAAAGCACTTCTATGACACGCGATTTATCGTCATGGAAGTGGACACTTCTGTGATGATAATTTTGGCAATGTCATGGAACACTTCTACGACAGCACAGGTATGACTATCTTGATTCTGTCATAAATTTGTCATGGATGTACATGCATGACAGAAAACGCGACCTAATGTGACAAACACGTATCGTCACGGAAGTGTATTTTTTTGTAGTGATAACTCACTCTTAACTGCTTAAGATCTTGCTTTCTTTGAAGAAATTCATAAGAAAGATTCTCATGATCAGATAGGAGAGTGTTATGATGACCTTGAAGATTATCAAACTTGGACTGGAGTCCCTGAATACTTTCAGCCAAAGCTTTGGAACGATCCATTTCTTCACCCAATATATCATCGCTCTCATTTAGCATGTTTTGAACTTTTTCCAAAACTCTTTGTTGTTTAGTGGCAAGGGAAGCAAGTTTGACATAACTGGGTCCAAATTCATCACCAGATTCATCATCTCTGGACTCAGATAAGTAGCATTCAGTTACCTTGGCACCTTTTGCCATAAGGCAAGGTGCAGAGGACGATGATTCTGGATTGAAAGTCATAGCTTTGCGCGATTCCATGAAGTCCTCGAACCAGGGTTCATGGTGAGATCGATGACTTTCATAGACCTCAGAGACTCAGTCCCAGATGAGTTTCGCATGGCTGAGATGCATAACGTTCCTGAACTGGTTTTGTGACAAGCTGGAGCAGATGATGTCCTTCGCCATGAGGTTGAGTAGCGTGTACTTGCGAATATCATCAGCCTCCGCCATCTTGCATAGGTCAGTAAGACCAATTTAGGTGACGGTCCAGAGTTTGTTGTTCATCGCCATGAGGCGCTTCTTCATCATGGCCTTCCACTTGGGATAATCATGACCGTCAAAGATGGGGCATGTCACAGTCTTCATTCCTGTGGTCGACATAACTAAAACTCCAGGCGGTTAAACCAAAATCACATAGAACAAGGGAGTACCTTGCTCTGATACCAATTGAAAGTGCGTTAAGTCGACTAGAGAGGGGGTGAATAGGTGATTTTTATGAATTCTTCACTGAGGAATTTCAGGGTGGGGAAATTCCTAAGAGAAGAACTACTTGCAGCGGAATAAGTACTCAGAAGTAAACATAACAAAGCATGAGCATGGTCTTCATGATGAAATGAAAACAAGCACAGAGTACAGAAAGCATAAACACAGGATAAACAGAATGAAGACAAACATACTGAAGAAATTTGAGCTGAGCAAATAGAGAAAGTCTTCAGTCCAAGTCTTTAAACAGATATGAAGAAGCACACAACACAGAAATGAGGAAATGGAAGGGTTTAGGAAATGAAACTGGTTAGCTCGGTGAAGACAATGATTTGGTAGACCAGTTCCAACTGTTGTGACAGTTGTACGTCTGGTTAGGGCAGCTAGGTATTTAAACCTGAGGACACACAGTCTCAAACACTCAATCCTGAAAACGCAGCTCAGGACACTTAGTCCTCGCCGTATTCCCCTTGAGCTAAGGCCACACAGACCCCGTCCAATCACTCGTGGTAAGTCTTCAGGTGACTTCCAAACCTTCACAGACTTGGTCACTCGGCGATTCACAATTTCCTCTTGGATGCTCTAGACCATGACGCCTAACCGTCTGGAAGATGCACAGTCTTCAAAGGTAACAAGCGTCGGATCCATGCAGGATCAATCTCTTTAGTGATGCTCAATCACTTTGGGTTTGTAGATGTTTGGGTTTGGGTTTTCTTCACTTGATGATTTTCGCTTAAAGTCCTCGGAGGATGGGATGCTCTCAAATGACAAGTGTCAGTTTCTCTCGGAGTATCCAACCAGCTAGTGGTTGTAGGGGGCGGCTATTTATAGCCTAGGGAGCAGCCCGACACAGGCCAGGCCCATAGGCCGGGAAAACGGGGCGCTCGCCCTGGGCCCCCGGCAGGTAGGGGCCCCGGCCCAGGTATTGCTGCTACACTGCGGCCCCCCTTCCCTCTCAAAGAAAAACAAAAATTGCATCCTCTCCCACGCGCCATTACCTATGACTCCTCCAATCAATTTTCTGTGACGCCTCGTGTTTCCAGATTTACATTACGCCGCCGCCGCCGGTCGCTACCTGTTCCTTCCCAAGGTCACGACTCACGAGCAGTTGAGCATCTATGGACAGAACAGCAACGCAACTCCATTCTTCCATGAACTAAATAGTTCTACTCGCCCCCTGCAAATATTTATCTGGGAGATGGTACGTGTTTGCCGTTTATCTCTGAATTCAACGTTCAGTAGCTCTGATCTTGTCCTGCCAACAACAAAATAGAGTCACTCATATAATTTTGTTTTGTTCTTAGTTCTAGAGGCACTCATTAGATTCGAGAGAGTGCCCTGTAGAAAGAAAGCAGGGGGAAAGGCTTCTTCAGTACATCGGCAATTATGTTCACTGCATGGCCTTTTTTCTTCCCATGGATCTAGCCAACAATATCCGACCATATTAAGGTGCGTTTATTCCTTGTCTTGGTCATTTTTAAGCACTGTGTCTACTGATGTCTTCCAGAAAATATTTTTTCAATCTCTCTTCTAAAAAGTTTGTTTGTGAACCAATCTTTTGTGGAACCATAATGTTTTCCTTAGTACAATGATATAGTTTTCTTTTGTTCATAGAGAAGCAAGTTGTTTGTAACGTCTCCCGCAAAAAAAGGTTGTTTGTAATGTCCTTTTCAGATTATAGAGACCACGAAGAGTACTGGTTATTTCCTTTGCCATTGGATTATAGAATTTAGTATATTTTGTCATTCTTTGTAAACAAGGGCCCTCGACGTCGTCTCGCCCCTGGGCCCCCAATATCAGTGGACCGGCCCTAGCCCGACATGATAAGACATAAATGCCCTTCAATGATATGACCGTTAGGTGGGTAGATATTTTGGTACAGCTGACGCATAGCACAACAACGGTCGGAATTTTGAGTATCAAATTCCTCAGGGCTATAATGTTCCTCACTGTGTAGGCAATCCGCACTGGCGAACTCCTAACTCCTCAGTCAGAACAAATTTCTCAAAGACCAGAAGAATTTCGTCTCTGTCACTGCAGAAATTGACTGAGCTGTATGAGATTTCTAATGGCTTCACTCGAAGGGATTGGTAGGTGTAGGATTTGAGTTGAGCATCACTTGGAAATTTTTCCTTAGTATTTCCTCGGCCCCCTTTAACAGTATGGTGTTTCCTATGACTCAAGAAAGAGAAAATGAAACTACGAAAACAAAAGTTTTCATGCTTCATGTTCCTCGAATGAATACCAAGTCTTCGGGATCGCACCAATTTCTTCACTTTCAAAGTCTTCAGAAAGTCTTTAGAAATCCAAAGTCTTCAGTTGAAGAACTTCATTTTTAGGGGTCGACTTTCTTTGTAAATATCAAACTCCTGATAGACTTATAGAACTGTGTACACTCAAAAACGCATCAGTCCCTTAACCTATAAGTCTTCAATACACCAAAATCACTAAGGGGCACTAGATGCACTTACAATAGTTTACTCCTATGCTTTGTTAAAGCAGTGTAAATTAGTTAGTACACTGAACAATCTTTGTGGCTCTTCTTTGGTACAACGTACTAAACCTTGATGTGTTTAGTATATATTTTTTGCATCATTGGCATGTAATGTACTATAGCTCTATGGATAATTTTGTTCTCTGAACCTATGGAATAGGAACGATGCCTTACTGGATTGGATATGGCTAGGCAAGAGGGGTGTGGCAAGCTGCAATTCCAATATTTCTTGGGTCATATGTAATGCTTTGGTGTGTTATACTACACTGAAACTATATCGCTATGTTCATATTTTATATGCGATGTTTTAGTTGCGCTGCTTTTGGGGGCTCGGAATAAAGGTATCGTAGTTGTTTCCTATCTTGAGGGTCCATCAGAATGGAGGCATCTTAGTTGTCTAATCCTTTCTTGGCTCAGTTCATAGATTTAGTGTATGACACTCTACTAAACCAATATCATGTTTTTTTTTATATTTGCAATGCTCCAATGACTATATTACCGGATTGAATATGATTATATACTTTAGCGGTGCTGCCGGGTGCGGCAAGTTGCACTTCCTACCTAGTTTAGATGATGTTGCTGCTGCAGCAACGAAGCAGCAGGGACATAAGCAAGCGAGTCATGAAGGACCCAAATGGATTCCTCCCCTGCGGGATCTGTTAAAATTCATGTGGGTGCCTCTATTGGACATCATAAGGATGGTGATGCTTGTGCTGCAGACCTGCAGTTTGCCAAGATGGAGAGGGCAATTTTCTGGGCGCCTCGCCAGTCTATGTCCAAGATTTAAGTGAACCTGAAGTGCTCGAGGCACTGGCTAGCAACGAGGGCTTGGCTTTAGCACTTGATCTTGCATGCAATTATGTGGTTTTGTCCATGGACTGCTCTGCCATGGTGAAACACATCAAGTAGCCTTATGTGGGGCCCTGTAACCAACTGGGAAAATCACTTGTTTTGTCTAGTTACTTTTTCTACTAGACAAATGCCTTGTGCGTTACAGTGGGAATTTTTGTGAAATAAAAAGTCACGCAAAATTCTACACAAATGCCCTGCGTGTTACCATGAGAATTTATGTGGTCGGCACATGTGCATCTGCACAAATTATACAACTTTCTTTTCGCGAAAATAAGGAACAACCTTCACAGATATATCTCTTTTTGTTTGAATGCATAATAAAGTCTTGCTATAAATTGTATAACCCTAAAGTATCACTAAAAAGGAATGAAAAATAAGATACCTAATCTAACGATGGGGAGATTTACACAAATGATGACTTTGGGTGGTCCGCATGCACGGAATAATTGAAACGGATCCGCTAAAAATCAGTCGACTGAAACTTAGCGAAGTCTCAGTCGACTGCTCAGCCGTTCGATGCTGAGGAGTGTGTAGATTCGCGCTGAGGCTGGTTTGTCCCTTGTTTCGGCCTGTGTAAGGCGTGGACCGGCCCATTTTGCTTTTCTTCTTTGTGGAACCGCGATCCCGCGCGAGCGTTTTCCTTTTGTAGTGGGCTGGGCTGTTTTCCATGCGGCTTTTTTTTGCGGTTTTGTTTTTTGAGAAGTGGAAGCGGCCGCCCCCATGGTGATTAATAAGAAGTGAACGGGCAGTCAGAGCTCAATCCACATCGTCTCTCTCCATTCCCCAATATCAAATCAAAAGACGAACCAGAGGATGAGAGAGGGGAATGGCCGGCGCTGCTGATGCAGTGAATTCCCCCCTAATTTTTCTTCCCCATCCTTCTTTCTTGTCTTTGTTTTTGCTGATGCTACACCGTAGATCTGTAGGGGATTGGGGTCCTTCTTTCTGCCTTTGTTTTCGCTGATGCTACACCATAGATCTGTAGGGGATCGAGTGTAGATTAGTAGATTCAAGTCTACAATGGACTCCAGGATTTATAGGCATTTTTTTGTATCCTTACTTGTTCAAGCAATCAACAGATTGGAGGATTGATTTTTTGGAGGTGGTAGTTTGTACGAACAAGTTCAAGTTGTATTTTTGTAGTGTCTCAAAGGGGGCGGCCAGAGTAAGCGGCTGCTAGGCCTTTTTTGTTAGGTGGTGCAGACCTAACACCCAGTTAACCTCACTTTTTAGTCTTTTAAATTTCACTTTTTTTGTTAGCTTCTTAGTCTGAAAATAGATTTTAGCCGAGGGGCTTGTTGTGAGTCAGCAATATGAGGTCCTCGCCCAAGCTAAGTGCATGTCTGCTGCAATGTAGGAATGTGTTACTGTGCCAATGTATCCAGTAGAGTAGATAGGATTTTTGTATGTCCATAATCCCCCCGCAAGATGAGGTACCGTTCTTTTTCTTTTTTGTATTAAATAGCTGATTAGTAGTTTGAAGCAGAGAATTGCGTCCATAGTTTATTTTTTTATGTTTACGTTGAATGCACAATAGTGTCTATCGCTTAATGAATGATACGCACACTCGTGCGTATTCGAGAGAAAAACTAGTGTCTCTCGCTCACGCACGTCGATCGGCAATGTCGGTGTGGTAGATCATAGTGCCAAAGTTCTTGTTGGTGATATACCTCATATCCGAAGAGATTAGGGTAGTTGTTTGTGTGGATCAAGCGAAGTTTAATACCTTCAACTCTATAATTGACTCTAGGGTTTTTTAGTTATTTTTCTCGTGTCCTTAATGTTCAAGCAGCCAATAGATTGGAGGTGTTTTTGTGTGTTTTTCATGCAGTTGTAAGGTGCTGGAGAGTGTGGTAGATCATATTGTTTTTGTGTGTTTAAGTTCAGTTAGGTTCAGTTAGTCTGGTTCTTTTCTGCTTCTTCAGATGTAAAGCCAAGTAAATTGTACTTCTTTAGTCTGAAGTTCAGTTAGGTTCAGTAAGGTGCTGGAGATGTACATGCATGCATATTCATTTTTGTACACTTTTCTTTTTTCTGCAAAATAAATTGCATTGGATACTAATTTTGTTAACAAATACATGAACTAGTGATTACAGTATAGGTTGGGCATTTTATATCTGACACCGTCGAAAGTTACTTGTTTGTTCTGTTTATGCAACACGCCGTTTTTAGAGAATGAACCAGGCAGGAGAACTGTTGTAGCTGCTTACTCATTGAGGCACTGGTTAGAACTAGTAGTAAAGCCAAGTAGCTATAATAGTGATTAGTATCTTTTTAAGTTTTTTTTACTAGAAGTAGTACTAGTAGCACCACCATTTTTCTATGTAGGTACATTTAGTTCAGAGGTTAGACTCATGACCATCACAGGAGTTTTTTCTGATCTGTCGAGTAGCAAAAAATGAAATATCTTAGCCTAGATTAGCATCGTTCCTGAATTAATTTAGTCATAAAAATGTATTAAAAAGCAA
>NC_041392.1:115205711-115206863 GCF_002162155.2 Triticum dicoccoides | reverse complement strand
ACCTGAACGGACCCTTTGTGAAGCTATTTGAAACTACTTTTTGTTTGTAATTCCTTTTTTTCAGAAGAGTGTAATAGTAACCACATGTACCGCAACACTTTCATTTCTTTTCTTTCCTGAAACTGAAACAACTAGTCTTTTTACAGCATAAGTACTTTTGTTTTGGTTGTACCATCGGGTAAGCATGGTGTTTGGGCTTTTTTCACAGTCATTAAGCTGCATGAATACATTGCGAAATATATATATGTTTTCTGAGGTGAAAGAATGACACTGTAAAGTGTTTTTTTAGTGAGTTATCCATTCTAATTTTTTTGCTTCCTTTTTTGATGTGTACAGGGGGTTTGTGGAGTTTGTTTCAACCATTGCAAGTATGAGAGCAAGGGAAGCGGTTTCAACATGGTTGCATGGGAGGAGTTCAAGAATGCAGGGGTAACCAACTCCTAACTTTTTGTACTAATGTCATCACAATACTCACAACTTTTTGTGGTGACATCACTCCGAACTTTTTTGTTTTTTTGTTCAAATCAGGTTGTGCCTTGCAATGAAAGGGCCCGTTTCAACAATCTGACAGGAGAGAAGGTGACGTTTGTGTCAAACCAACGGGCATACACTGTAAGGTGTTACAAGGGTCGCACAAAGAGCGCTATGTATGGGAGAGGTTGGAGGAAGTTCTATGAAGACAACAATCTGGGCAAGGGTCAGATGGTGGTGTTCCACCTGGATGAACCTTCACCTACGGCATCTATTTTGTGGTTCCAGGTGGGCAACGGCTCTAAAGATGAACAGCCTATGGAAGAGGGTGATCCCATTGAAGATTCAGATTCAGGTAATGAGGATGGAGAAGCTTCAAGCGATGATGGTGAAGGCATTGTTCGCACTAGGGGGCTTTTGCTTAATGAGATAGAGGATGCTCAGCTACAAGGGTTGCTGCCTCTCAGTGATGGTTTCATTGGGTTTGCTTTTGTTCACCGCCTGACAAGGACTGACATTCGCTTGGGCATGATGGTATGTATCTCTTTGTCTTCGTTTTTTCTTTTTTTTGTATGTGTATGCTACAGGCATATATATGTGAACACACAATGCAAATATGATTCCTTGAAAGAGAAGGGGCGAGGGGTAATATATGTATGCTACAGGCATATATATGTGAAC
>NC_041392.1:115203914-115205454 GCF_002162155.2 Triticum dicoccoides | reverse complement strand
AAGAATGTTTTGAACATGTATTCGTGCTCAGTTTTTTTTCCAGTATGCTCTTTTTTTCAAGCAAAAAAATCTGAATTGTGTTTTTTACCCGTTTTTTAAAGTATTCAAAGACCAAAGAAAGTTTGATTGTTTTGATATAAACACTCACATTTTTTCGTGTCTGTTTGTGTTTTTTTGACAGAAAATACCCAAGAAAGTTGCTACTGCCACGCCGTTTGAAGAACAGGGGGTTGTTGGTATTTCTGTGGATGGTCGGAGATTCAAAAAAATCTCATACAAAACTACTGATGATGGCCGCATTGTGTTTGGCAGCAAGAAGTGGAAAAACTTCACAGCTAGCAGAGGACTCAAAGTCAACACAGTTGTTCTTATTGGCTTCAAGAGCAGCGAGAGGGATGATGTCCATGTCCTGGTTATCTTGAAGAAGCTTGGCTAGTCACCAGGCACAGCAACTGATGACAAGCAGAGTTGCGTCTATAATACTCATCTGTTGGGTATTCTATATATTTCTATGTAGAAGTCTGTATGACGAACCTTTTTTCATTTTTATGCCATGTTGAACCTGTCAGTGTAGTTTTGCGTTTCTTATGTGTCCACCAAACAATGCGGCTTGAATAATATATGATGGGAACCCCTTTTTCTACATTATATTCAAGTGTTCACCTAAGTTTTTTTATTGATTTTTCAGTAAACATTCATATACTTTTTAATTTATGTGCACATGATATTTTTTAAATGTCAAAATGTGTGCTACTGTATTCGTTTCAAAGACAGCAGACTTCCTCTATACATGTCAAATTTTTTTCCATGCAATCCAACCAGCTTATGTGTTTTTAATTGTCGTGTTGAGGAACACGCTCCTTACACGCAAACGAATGGAGAATGTGGACGATGAAACATTTATAGATTTGTTAAGCCTGTCGCGATCTATTTTGGTTTTTGCGTGTCTTTTTCTAAAATGATTACTGGGGGGTGGGAGACCTTTGTTTTGTTGGAGGGGGCATTGTCAAAAGACATGGCCCCCAATTTACATGTTCCGCACTAGGGGCACGTAAAACTACATGTCTTTCTACATTGGTCGCAACTAGGGGAGGGGACATTTTGTTTTCTTGGTCGCAACGGGGGGAGGAGGGGGCACCTTTTTGTTTTGTCGGAGCGGGAGCCGTCGAGAGACACGGGGGCCTATTTGCATATCCCACACTAGGCACGGAACTACATGTTTTCTCTAACTTGGTCGCAACACCGACTACCCTACGTTTTAGTCGAATGGGGTGGCATCAAGAGACATGGGACCCAGTTGCATGTACCACAGTAGGCACGCAACTGCATGTCTTCTAGCTGGGTTGCATCCTGAGTTCCATTTTTTGTTGGTTGCCGGAGGGGCGGCTTCTAGTTTTCTGGTCCCAACTCGGGGAGGGGGGTACCCAATGTTTTTGTCGAATGGGGCGGCGTCAAGAGACATGGGGCCCATTTGCATGTCCCACACCAGGCACCCAACTGCATGTCTTCTAGCTTGGTTGCAACTAGAGGGCTTTTGTCT
>NC_041392.1:115201869-115203235 GCF_002162155.2 Triticum dicoccoides | reverse complement strand
TCGCAACTAGAGGGATTTTTTCTTGTTGGAAGGGCGCGGCGTCGGGAGACATGGGGCCCCAGTTGCATCTCCCACACTAGGCACGCAACTGCATGCCTTCTAGCTGGGTTGCAACTTGACTCTCATTTTTTGTTGGTTGCCGGAGGGGCGGCTTCTAGTTTTCTTGTCCCAACTCTGGGAGGGGGGCGGGTACCCAATGTTTTGTCGAATGGGGCGACGTCAAGACACCAGGCACGCAATTGCATGTCTTCTAGCTTTTGTCACAACTAGATGGATTTTTTCTTGTCGGAAGGGTATGGCGTCGAAGAGACATGGGGACCGAATTGCATCTCCCACACTAGGACACGCAACTGCATGTCTTCTAGCTTGGTCGCAACTAGAGGGATATTTTTCTTTGTCGGAAGGGTGCAGCGTCGAGAGACATGGGGGCCCTAGTTGCATCTCCCACACTATGCACGCAACTACATGTCTTCTAGCTTGGTCGCAACTCAACTTCCATTTTGTTGTTTTTGTCGGAAGGGCGGCTTCTATTTTTGTTGGTCGCGTCTCGGGGGAGGGGGAATACCCTTTTTGTTTTGTCCGGAAGGGCGCGGCACCGAGAGACATGGGGCCCCAGTTGCATGTCCCACAGTAGGCACGCAACTGCATGTCTTCTAGCTGGGTTGCAATCTTGACTTCCATTTTTTGTTGGTTGCCGGAGGGGTGGCTTCTAGTTTTCTGGTCCCAACTCGGGGGGAGGGAGGGTACGCAACTGCATGTCTTCTAGCTTGGTCGCAACTAGAGGGCTTTTGGTCTTGTCGGTGGGCGCGTCGTTGAGAGACATGGGGGGGCCAGTTGCATGCCCCAGACCAGGCACGCAATTGCATGTATTCTAGCTTGGTCGCAACTAGAGAGGATTTTTTTCTTGTTGGAAGGGCGCGACGTCGAGATACATGGGGCCCAGTTGCATGTCCCACACCAGGCACGCAACCGCATGTCTTCTAGTTGGTTGCAACTAGAGCATTTTTTTCTTGTCGGAAGGGCGCGGCTTCGAGAGACATGGGACCCCAATTGCATCTCCCACACTAGGCACGCAATTACATGTCTTCTAGCTTGGTCGCAACTAGAGGGATTTCTTCTTGTCGGAAGGGCACGGCGTCGAAGAGACACGGGGCCAGAGTTGCATCTCCCACACTAGGACACACAACTTCATGTCTTCTAGCTTGGTTGCAACTTGACTTCCATTTTTTGTTGGTTGCCAGAGGGGCGGCTTCTAGTTTTCTGGTCCCAACTCGGGGGAGGGGGGCATGTCCCCCAATTTTTTGTTGAATGGGGCGGCGTCAATAGACATGGGGGGCCCAGTTGCATGTCCCACACCAGGCATGCA
>NC_041392.1:115200248-115200868 GCF_002162155.2 Triticum dicoccoides | reverse complement strand
TCTATCTGGTTTGCAACTTGACTTCCATTTTTTGTTGGTTGCCAGAGGGCGGCTTCTAGTTTTCTAGACCCAATTTTTTGTTGAATGGGGGGGGGGGGCAGTTGCATGTCCCAGACCAGGCACGCAATTGCATGTCTTCTAGCTTGGTCGCAACTAGAGGGATTTTTTCTTGTCGGAAGGGCACGACGTCGAAGAGACACGGGGCCCGAGTTGCATCTCCCACACTAGGACACACAACTGCATGTCTTCTAGCTTGGTCGCAATTTTGACTTTTTCCATTTTTTGTGCTTTGTTGGAGGGGCGGCTTCTAGTTTTTAGGTTGCAACTCTGGGGGGTGAGGGTACCTTTTGTTTTGTCGAATGGGGCAGCGTCGAGACATCGGGCCTAGTTGCATGTCCCGCACCAGGTACACAATTGCATGTCTTCTAGTTTGTTCGCAACTAGGGGGGCTTTGTTTTGTCGGAGGGGCGGCGTCAAGAGACATGGGGCCCTAGTTGCATGTCCCACAGTAGGCATGCAACTGCATGTCTTCTTGCTTGGTCGCAACTGGGAGGGACCTTGTTTTGTCGGAGGGGGCGGCATCAAGAGACATGGGGACCAGTTGCATGCCCCCCACTAGG
>NC_041392.1:115197922-115200051 GCF_002162155.2 Triticum dicoccoides | reverse complement strand
GGAGGGGGCGGCGTCAAGAGACATGGGGACCAGTTGCATGTCCCACACCAGGCACACAACGGCATGTCTTCTAGCTTTGGTCGCAACTAGGGGGGCTTTGTTTTGTCAGAGGGGGGCGGCGTCAAGAGACATGGGGAGCCCAGTTGCATGTCCCACACCAAACATGCAATTGCATGTTTTCTAGCTTGGTTGCAACTAGGGGGAGAGGAGACTTTTGTTTTGTCGAAGCGAGCGGCGTCGAGAGAGATTGGGGGCAAGTTGCATGTCCCATACTAGGCACGCAACTGCATGTCTTCTAACTTGGTTGCAACTAGGGGGGCATTTGTTTTGTCGAAAGGGAACAACGTCAAGAGACATGGGGCCTAGTTGCTTGTCCCGCACTAGGGCAGCATTGAGCGACATGGGGCCCAGTTTGCATGCCCAACTATACTCATGCAACCGCATGTCTTTCTAGCATGGTCGGAACTTAGTGTCTTCCAACTTAGTTGCAATTAGGGGACTTTGTTTTTACCGGAGAGGGTGACAATAAGAGAGGGCAACAACTAGTCATGCAATTGCAAACGTTGTCCCCCGGAGTATAACTACATGTTCTTTTACAAACATTTTTTTCTCAAACTACACTTTTTTTGCTTGGTCGGAAGGGGGAAACTCCCCCCGTGAATCCTCTACCCTCACTATGTGTCATACGAGCACCATAACACCGCCGTTTTCCACCATGCTCGCAAACACAAATCAAGCATGCTCTACCCTCACTGTGTAGAGGATTTATGAAAAAATAATATTCATATACATTTGTTTACTTTCTTCTTTTTGCATTTTTTGTTTTCCCAAGGATTTGAGAAAAATATATATTTTTTGTATCTTATTCTAACAGCGGAGCTCATTTTCTCAAAAAGAAAAGGAGCATATTAAGGAAGAAGAGTTACTTGTCCAGATCCTCAGACACATTTTTTTTAATACTTTTTTGTGTAGGAAAGGAGTTTTTTCGAAATGGAGGCAAAAGATTTGTCTTATCGATTAATTAAGCAGAGATAATTGCCCAACAAATCAACAGAAAACAGTGACTATACACGGTGTGCTGCTGTTTTCTATTTTCTTTTTATTTTTTTCTTTAACTCTCCAGAATGTGGACCCAGGCTCTACTTCTTTCTAGAGGTCACCCAACGGCACATAGACACAGAGAGAGAACGGGAAAGGAAGGAAGCCGCATCACGGGGGCGGTCACACCCAAGGTTTCCGGGGCGGAAGTCGCCGGCGACGAGATGCTCGTCGATGCCCGCAGCGAGATGCTCGGCGGCGCCCCTCCAGAGTCCGCGCGCCTCACTGATGGGGTGAGCTACGGCCCCTTTTCCACTCTCTCCGCTCCACCCACACAAATCGCCCCCCATTTGCGTGTACGCGAGGCGAAATCGAGCTGCGGATGTCCATTTTCTGCAGTATAGGATTCATAATTTGTTGAAGAATCACGATTCCGTGAGGGAATTGCAAGTCTAGAAGAGGGATTTTGGTGTGTTTTCGTGCAACGGCATGGGGGGGGGGAACTAGCATGGTCGGTCGTGAGGTGAAATGGGCGCCGGTGGTGCTGCCCGACGAGAGGGTGTCAGGTGCAGCGTGGTTGTCTTCTCCATCGTTCTCCAGCGGCACCCCGGCCAGCGCCATGCCCGATCAACAGGATGTGGGATTTGTTGGGGAACGTTGCAGAAAATTAAAATTTTTCCTACGGTTTCACCAAGATCCATCTATGAGTTCATCTAAGCAACGAGTCAAGGGAGAGAGTTAGCATCTACATACCACTTGTAGATCGCGTGCGGAAGCTTGCAAGGTGATGATGTAGTCGTACTCGACGTGATTCGAATCACCGATGACCAAGTGCTGAACGGACAGCACCTCCGCGTTCAACACACGTACGGGACGGGAGACGTCTCCTCCTTCTTGATCCAGCAAGAGGGAAGGAGAGGTTGAGGCAGACATCTCCACCGGCAGCACGACGGCGTGGTGATGGTGGAGAAGCAGTACTCCGACAGGGCTTCGCCAAGCACACAACGGAGGAGGAGAGGTGTTGGGGAGGGGAGGGCTGCGCCTTGGAGGGTGGTGCGGCTGCCCTCCCCTCACCCCTCTATTTATAGGGG
>NC_041392.1:115190664-115197723 GCF_002162155.2 Triticum dicoccoides | reverse complement strand
GGAGAAGGGGGCCGGCCCCCTAGAACCCATCTAGGGGGGGTGCGGCGGCCTAGGGGAGAGGGGAGAGGGTGGCTTGCCCCCCAAGTCAAGGGGGCGCCCCCTCTAGGGTTCCCCCCTCAACCCTAGGCGCATGGGCCCAAGGGAGGGGGTGCGGCCAGCCCACCAGGGGCTGGCTCCCTGCCCCACGCAGCCCATGTGGCCCCCCGGGAGGGGTGGCCCCTCCCGGTGGACCCCCGGAACCCTTCTGGTGGCCCCGGTACAATACCGGTATGACCCCGAAACTTCCCGGTGTCCGTTTAACAACTTCCCATATATAAATCTTTACCTCCGGACCCTTCCGGATCTCCTCGTGACGTCCAGGATCCCATCCGGGACTCCGAACAACATTCGGTAGTCACATACTAGTCTTCCTAATAACCCTAGCGTCACCGAACCTTAAGTGTGTAGACCCTACGGGTTCGGGAGACATGCAGACATGACCGAGACGCTCTCAGTCAATAACCAACAGCAGGATCTGGATACCCATGATGGCTCCCACATGCTCCTCGATGTTGTCATCGGATGAACCACGATGTCGAGGATTCGATCAAACCCTGTATGCAATTCCCTCTGTCAATTGGTACGTTACTTGCCCGAGACTCGATCGTCGGTATCCCAATACCTTGTTCAGTCTCGTTACCGGCAAGTCACTTTACTCGTACCGTAATGCATGATCCTGTGTCCAACACCTTGGTCACATTGAGCTCATTATGATGACGCATTACCGAGTGGGCCCAGAGATACCTCTCCGTCATACGGAGTGACAAATCCCAGTCTCGATCCGTGTCAACCCAACAGATACTTTCGGAGATACCTGTAATGCACCTTTATAGTCACCCAGTTATGTTGTGACGTTTGATACACCCAAGGCACTCTTACGGTATCCGGGAGTTACACGATCTCATGGTCGAAGGAAGAGATACTTGACACTGGCAAAGCTCTAGCAAAACGAACTACACGATCTTTTATGCTATGCTTAGGATTGGGTCTTGTCCATCACATCATTCTCCTAATGATGTGATCCCGTTATCAACGACATCCAATGTCCATAGTCAGGAAACCATGACTATCTGTTGATCACAACGAGCTAGTCAACTAGAGGCTCACCAGGGACATATTGTGGTCTAAGTATTCACACGTGTATTACGATTTCCGGATAATACAGTTATAGCATGAATAAAAGACATTTATCATGAACATTGAAATATAATAATACTTTTATTATTGCCTCTAGGGCATATTTCCAACAGTCTCCCACTTGCACTAGAGTCACCAATCTAGTTACATTGTGATGAATCGAACACCCATAGAGTTCTGGTGTTGATCATGTTTTGCACGCGAGAGAGGTTTAGTCAACGGATCTGCGACATTCAGATCCGTGTGCACTTTGCAAATCTCTATGTCTCCATATTGAACATTTTCACGGATGGAGTTGAAACGACGCTTGATGTGCCTGGTCTTCTTGTGAAACCTGGGCTCCTTGGCGAGGGCAATAGCTCCAGTGTTGTCACAGAAGAGTTTGATCGGCCCCGACGCATTGGGTATGACTCCTAGGTCGGTGATGAACTCCTTCACCCAAATCGCTTCATGCGCTGCCTCCGAGGCAGCCATGTACTCCGCTTCACACGTAGATCCCGCCACGACGCTCTGCTTGCAGCTGCACCAGCTTACTGCTCCACCATTCAACATATACACGTATCCGGTTTGTGACTTAGAGTCATCCAGATCTGAGTCGAAGCTAGCGTCGACGTAACCCTTTACGACGAGCTCTTCGTCTCTTCCATAAACGAGAAACATGTCCTTCGTCCTTTTCAGGTACTTCAGGATATTCTTGACCGCTGTCCAGTGATCCTTGCCGGGATTACTTTGGTATCTTGCTACCAAACTTACGGCAAGGTTTACATCGGGTCTGGTACATAGCATGGCATACATAATAGATCCTATGGCTGAAGCATAGGGGATGACACTCATCTCTTCTTTATCTTTTGCCGTGGTCGGTGACTGAGCCGAGCTCAATCTCACACCTTGTAACATAGGCAAGAACCCCTTCTTGGACTGATCCATTTTGAACCCCTTCAAAATCTTATCAAGGTATGTGCTTTGTGAAAGACCTATGAGGCGTCTCGATCTATCTCTATAGATCTTGATGCCTAATATATAAGCAGCTTCTCCAAGGTCCTTCATTGAAAAACACTTATTCAAGTAGGCCTTAATGCTGTCTAGAAATTCTATATTATTTCCCATCAAGAGTATGTCATCTACATATAATATGAGAAATGCTACAGAGCTCCCACTCACTTTCTTGTAAACGCGGGCTTCTCCATAAGTCTGCATAAACCCAAACGCTTTGATCATCTCATCAAAGCGAATGTTCCAACTCCGAGATGCTTGCACCAGTCCATAAATGGATCGCTGGAGCTTGCATACTTTGTTAGCGTTCCGAGGATCGACAAAACCTTCCGGCTGCATCATATACAGTTCTTCCTTAAGATGCCCGTTAAGGAATGCCGTTTTGACGTCCATTTGCCATATCTCATAATCATAGTATGCGGCAATTGCTAACATGATTCGGACGGACTTCAGCTTCGCTACGGGAGAGAAAGTCTCGTCGTAGTCAATCCCTTGAACTTGTCGATAACCCTTAGCGACAAGTCGAGCCTTATAGATTGTAACATTACCATCCGCGTCCGTCTTCTTCTTAAAGATCCATTTGTTTTCTATCGCTCGCCGATCATCGGGCAAATCTGTCAAAGTCCATACTTTGTTTTCATACATGGATTCTATCTCGGATTTCATGGCTTCAAGCCATTTGTTGGAATCCGGGCCCGCCATCGCTTCTTCATAGTTCGAAGGTTCATTGTTGTCTAACAACATGATTTCCAGGACAGGGTTGCCGTACCACTCTGGTGCGGAACGTGTCCTTGTGGACCTACGAAGTTCAGCAGTAACTTGATCCGAAGTATCTTGATCATCATCATTGTTTTCCTCTTCAGTTGGTGTGGGCATCACAGGAACGGTTTCCTGCGCTGCGCCACTTTCTCGCTCAAGAGGTAGTACTTCATCGAGTTCTACTTTCCTCCCACTTACTTCTTTCGAGAGAAACTCTTTTTCCAGAAAGCATCCGTTCTTGGCAACAAAGATCTTGCCTTCGGATCATAAGTAGAAGGTATACCCGACAGTTTCCTTAGGGTATCCTATGAATACGCATTTTTCCGACTTGGGTTCGAGCTTTTCAGGTTGAAGTTTCTTGACATAAGCATCGCATCCCCAAACTTTTAGAAACGACAGCTTAGGTTTCTTTCCAAACCATAATTCATACGATGTCGTCTCAACGGATTTAGACGGTGCCCTATTTAAAGTGAATGTAGCTGTCTCTAGAGCGTATCCCCAAAATGATAGCGGTAAATCGGTAAGAGACATCATAGACCGCACCATATCCAATAGGGTGCGATTACGACGTTCGGACACACCGTTTCGCTGAGGTGTTCCAGGCGGCGTGAGCTGTGAAACGATTCCACATTTCCTTAAGTGTGTACCAAATTCATGACTTAAGTATTCTCCTCCACGATCTGATTGTAAGAATTTTATCTTTCGGTCACGTTGATTCTCTACCTCATTCTGAAATTCCTTGAACTTTTCAAAGGTCTCAGACTTGTGTTTCATTAAGTAGACATACCCATATCTACTCAAGTCATCTGTGAGAGTGAGAACATAACGATATCCTCCGCGAGCCTCAATGCTCATTGGACCGCACACATTGGTATGTATGATTTCCAACAAGTTGGTTGCTCGCTCCATTGTTCCGGAGAACGGAGTCTTGGTCATTTTGCCTAAAAGGCATGGTTCGCACGTGTCAAGCGATTCATAATCAAGAGACTCTAAAAGTCCATCGGCATGGAGCTTCTTCATGCGCTTGACACCAATGTGACCAAGGCGGCAGTGCCACAAGTATGTGGGACTATCGTTATCAACTTTAAATCTTTTGGCATCTACACTATGAACATGTGTAATATTACGCTCGAGATTCATTAAGAATAAACCATTGACCATCGGAGCATGACCATAAAACATATCTCTCATATAAATCGAACAACCATTATTCTCAGACTTAAATGAGTAGCCATCTCGTATTAAACGAGATCCAGATACAATGTTCATGCTCAAACTTGGCACTAAATAACAATTATTAAGGTTCAAAACTAATCCCGTAGGTAAATGTAGAGGCAGCGTGCCGACGGCGATCACATCGACTCTGGAACCATTCCCGACGCGCATAGTCACCTCGTCCTTCGCCAGTCTCCGTTTATTCCACAGCTCCTGCTGTGAGTTACAAATATGAGCAACGGCACCGGTATCAAATACCCAGGAGTTACTACGAGTACTGGTAAGGTACACATCAATCACATGTATATCAAATATACCTTTGGTGTTGCCGGCCTTCTTATCCGCTAAGTATTTGGGGTAGTTCCGCTTCCAGTGACCCTTCCCCTTGCAATAAAAGCACTCAGTCTCAGGCTTGGCTCCATTCTTTGACTTCTTCCTGGTAACTGGCTTACCAGGCGCGGCAACATCTTTGCCGTCCTTCTTGAAGTTCTTCTTGCCCTTGCCCTTCTTGAACTTAGTGGTCTTATTGACCATCAACACTTGATGTTCTTTCTTGATTTCAGCCTCTGCTGACTTCAGCATCGAGAACACTTCAGGAATGGTCTTTTCCATCCCCTGCATGTTGTAGTTCATCACAAAGCTCTTGTAGCTTGGTGGGAGCGACTGGAGGATTCTGTCAATGACCGCCTCATCTGGGAGGTTAATGTTCAGCTGGGTCATACGGTTGTGCAACCCAGACATCTTCAGGATGTGCTCACTGACAGAACTGTTTTCCTCCATCTTACAACTGTAGAACTTGTCGGAGACGTCATATCTCTCGACCCGGGCATGAGCTTGAAAAACTAGTTTTAGCTCTTCGAACATCTCATATGCTCCGTGGTGCTCAAAACGCTTTTGGAGCCCCGGTTCTAAGCTGTAAAGCATGCCGCACTGAACGAGGGAGTAATCATCAGCACGAGACTGCCAAGCATTCATAATGTCTTGGTTCTCTGGGACGGGAGCGTCACCTAGCGGTCCTTCTAGGACATATTGTTTCCTGGCAGCTATGAGGATGATCCTCAGGTTCCGGACCCAGTCCGTATAGTTGCTGCCATCATCTTTCAGCTTGGTTTTCTCTAGGAACGCGTTGAAGTTCATGTTGACATTAGCGTTGGCCATTTGATCTACAAGACATATTTGCAAAGGTTTTAGACTAAGTTCATGATAATTAAGTTCTAATCAAATTATGAACTCCCACTCAGATTAGACATCCCTTTAGTCATCTAAGTGTTACAAGATCCGAGTCGACTAGCCCGTGTCCGATCATCACGTGAGACGGACTAGTCATCGTCGGTGAACATTCTCATGTTGATCGTATCTTCCATACGATTCGTGTTCGACCTTTCGGTCTCCGTGTTCCGAGGCCATGTCTGCACATGCTAGGCTCGTCAAGTTAACCCTAAGTGTTTTCGCTGTGTAAATCTGTCTTACACCCGTTGTATGTGAACGTAAGAATCCATCACACCCGATCATCACGTGGTGCTTAGAAGCGACGAACTGTAGCAACGGTGCACAGTTAGGGGAGAACACTTCTTGAAATTTTATAAGGGATCATCTTATTTACTACCGTCATCCTAAGTAAACAAGATGCATAATACATAATAAACATCACATGCAATTATATAGTTGTGACATGATATGGCCAATATCATATAGCTCCATTGATCTTCATCTTCGGGGCTCCATGATCATCTTGTCACCGGCTTGACACCATGATCTCCATCATCGTGTCTTCATGAAGTTGTCACGCCAACGACTACTTCTACTTCTATGACTAATGTTTAGCAATAAAGTAAAGTAGTTTACATGGCGTTATTCAATGACACGCAGGTCATACAAAAAATAAAGACAACTCCTATGGCTCCTGCCGGTTGTCATACTCATCGACATGCAAGTCGTGAATCCTATTACAAAGAACATGATCTCATACATCACAATTCATCATTCATCACAACTTCTGGCCATATCACATCACATGATCAATCGCTGCAAAAACAAGTTAGACGTCCTCTAATTGTTGTTGCATCTTTTACGTGGCTGCAATTGGGTTCTAGCAAGAACGTTTTCTTACCTACGAATCACCACAACGTGATTTTGTCAACTTCTATTTACCCTTCATAAGGGCCCTGTTCATCGATTCCGCTCCAACTAAAGTGGGAGAGACAGACACCCGTCAGCCACCTTATGCAACTAGTGCATGTCAGTCGGTGGAACCGGTCTCACGTAAGCGTACGTGTAAGGTTGGTCCGGGCCGCTTCATCCCACAATACCGTTGAGCAAGAAAAGACTAGTAGAGGCAAGTAAGATGAAAAAATCCACGCCCACAACAAAATTGTGTTCTACTCGTGCAAAGAGAACTACGCATAGACCTAGCTCATGATGCCACTGTTGGGGAATGTTGCAGAAAATTAAAATTTTTCCTACGGTTTCACCAAGATCCATCTATGAGTTGATCTAAGCAACGAGTCAAGGGAGAGAGTTAGCATCTACATACCACTTGTAGATCGCGTGCAGAAGCTTGCAAGGTGATGATGTAGTCGTACTCGACGTGATTCGAATCACCGATGACCAAGTGCTGAACGGACAGCACCTCCGCGTTCAACACACGTACGGGACGGGAGACGTCTCCTCCTTCTTGATCCAGCAAGGGGGAAGGAGAGGTTGAGGAAGACAGCTCCACCGGCAGCACGACGGCGTGGTGATGGTGGAGAAGCAGTACTCCGACAGGGCTTCGCCAAGCACACAACGGAGGAGGAGAGGTGTTGGGGAGGGGAGGGCTGCGCCTTGGAGGGTGGTGCGGCTGCCCTCCCCTCACCCCTCTATTTATAGGGGGAAGGGAGAAGGGGGCCGGCCCCTCTAGAACCCATCTAGGGGGGG
>NC_041392.1:115171095-115190654 GCF_002162155.2 Triticum dicoccoides | reverse complement strand
TCCCCTCACCCCTCTATTTATAGGGGGAAGGGAGAAGGGGGCCGGCCCCCTAGAACCCATCTAGGGGGGGGGGTGCGGCGGCCTAGGGGAGAGGGGAGAGGGTGGCTTGCCCCCCAAGTCAAGGGGGCGCCCCCTCTAGGGTTCCCCCCTCAACCCTAGGCGCATGGGCCCAAGGGAGGGGGTGCGGCAAGCCCACCAGGGGCTGGCTCCCTGCCCCACGCAGCCCATATGGCCCCCCGGGAGGGGTGGCCCCTCCCGGTGGACCCCCGGAACCCTTCCGGTGGCCCCGGTACAATACCGGTATGACCCCGAAACTTCCCGGTGTCCGTTTAACAACTTCCCATATATAAATCTTTACCTCCGGACCCTTCCGGATCTCCTCGTGACGTCCAGGATCCCATCCGGGACTCCGAACAACATTCGGTAGTCACATACTAGTCTTCCTAATAACCCTAGCGTCACCGAACCTTAAGTGTGTAGACCCTACGGGTTCGGGAGACATGCAGACATGACCGAGACGCTCTCAGTCAATAACCAACAGCGGGATCTGGATACCCATGGTGGATCCCACATGCTCCTCGATGTTGTCATCGGATGAACCACGATGTCGAGGATTCGATCAAACCCTGTATGCAATTCCCTTTGTCAATCGGTATGTTACTTGCCCGAGACTCGATCGTCGGTATCCCAATACCTTGTTCAGTCTCGTTACCGGCAAGTCACTTTACTCGTACCGTAATGCATGATCCCGTGTCCAACACCTTGGTCACATTGAGCTCATTATGATGATGCATTACCGAGTGGGCCCAGAGATACCTCTCCGTCATACGGAGTGACAAATCCCAGTCTCGATCCGTGTCAACCCAACAGATACTTTCGGAGATACCTGTAATGCACCTTTATAGTCACCCAGTTACGTTGTGACGTTTGATACACCCAAGGCACTCTTACGGTATCCGGGAGTTACACGATCTCATGGTCGAAGGAAGAGATACTTGACACTGGCAAAGCTCTAGCAAAACGAACTACACGATCTTTTATGCTATGCTTAGGATTGGGTCTTGTCCATCACATCATTCTCCTAATGATGTGATCCCGTTATCAACGACATCCAATGTCCATAGTCAGGAAACCATGACTATCTGTTGATCACAACGAGCCAGTCAACTAGAGGCTCACCAGGGACATATTGTGGTCTAAGTATTCACACGTGTATTACGATTTCCGGATAATACAGTTATAGCATGAATAAAAGACATTTATCATGAACATTGAAATATAATAATACTTTTATTATTGCCTCTAGGGCATATTTCCAACAGAATTTAGTAGGACTATGTCTGAATTTTATTATGTGCTCTATGAGAGTGTCAGTCTAATTCTGTTCACTGCAGAAGGCATTCTGTTTGTTTGTGTTTTTTCTGAACTTAACATGTGGGAGCTGCTCAGATACAACGGCAACTAATCAATTTAGAGAGCGGGAACACGAATCATGGACAGATATGTATGCATGTTTTTGCAGTTTGCTACTTGTTTTATAGTTTTGCAATCTTGATATGCGGCGTCAAGTATAGTCCCCTTGCAGAATTTGCCAACTGGAATTGGAGCGAATGATTCCTGTACTTGAACAATGTTTGTGCACTCTGTTGCCTGAAAATTCAGAGTTTGTGTACTTGAACATGTTTTTATCTGTACTTATGTTTTGAACAAGATATATCTGCGATTCACGAGTAAATGATGGCACCAGAACTGCTAGTATATAGCAGAATTTAGCAGTTTTGTAGTCCCCTCGCTGAATTCACGCAAACTGGAATATGTTTTTGCGTCTTATCCCCTGGCTGAATTTGCTAACTGGAATATGTTGTGTCTAGTCCCCTTTTGTCTAGTCATTCAGTGATTTGTGAGCATGGGAGGGATTTTGTATTTTGTTGAGATTGCGTCTTAGGAGAATGTACGCACCTAAGAACGTTTTTACAATTTTAGGTCTGCACAATTTCTTGCAGACATCCGCCCTGAGTTTACAAGCAAAACATTCAGCCGGATCAAACCATTTTTTTGTGAAAGAAATGCAGCATGCTCCAAGATGGCAGGTGTCTTTTTTGGGTAATTTTTTGTCGCTGTTTCAAACCGAAAAAAGATACTATTTGTGATTCTCTTTCTGCTACTTGCAACTCTTTTTGAGAAATCAAGTATATATTAGGCCATATTCCTCTTTGAGGACAATGCTCGGTTTATTTTCCTATGCGTAAATTCCTCTTAACCAATTCTAAACCATATCCTGGCTCTGTATCTTATTTGTTAGCTAAGTGGCACAGTAAAGTTTTTGAGAGGGAATCCAGTGATCATTTTTATTTTTATTTTTTGTCTTTTTTGTGTGTAAATCCACTTTTTTGATCTATATTTTTTAAATTAATGTGCCTCTTTTTTTATGGAGCAGTGTCTGATGGATGCCCGCAAGAAGATTGAACACGAGATCGAAAGTAAAGCCAAGGCGTCCTTGAAAGAAGGGTTAGGTCAAGAGCTTAAAACTGTACGCACTCGAAATCCCATCATCTTTTTTTATTTGTTTTGATTTAACCCCTTTTTTGTACATTTTGTTATGAATCTCATCATCATTTTTTGGGCATGAAGTTTGTGGAGATGGAGTTTGTGAAGATGGAGTATATGGTGTGAATATAGATTCTGGGATGGAGTTTGTGGATATGACCATTTTTTGGGCATGTTTTTGGTTGCTTTAGTCGTACTTGGTTTCCACTGATGTATTTGTTCAATTATTTTTGGCCTGCTAGTACCAAGTATTTTTGCCAATGCCTGTTTGAATTTTTTTCTGAGGCATTTGGCATACTGAGATAGTTGGTTTTTTGTTTTGAGCCAATGTGTGTGTTCTACACCAAGCTGGGCTAGTGTTGTGTTATACATAGTTTTGTTTCTAGGCAATTCTAGCCATACTCCATTCCCTCACAGAAATCTGAGCTGAGATAGTACTTGCGACGGAGGGACATGTGGGTGGGCGGCAGCAGCCAATGTGGGGTATGCGTGCGTGCGTGCTTCCGCGTGGCGCGACGAGCATTGTGGTTGGGATCGGATGTCCACACCGCGAACGAGGCTGTGACTTTGAGCACCTGCTAGTTGTCCTTCTTTTTCCTCACACACGAAAAAAGAAACCTGCTACTTTTATTAAGTATTTTTTTGCCTAACTGCATCTCACTCAGCAGCACCTTTCTCAAGCCTGCACTACTAACCGAATCAATCATAATCGCTGTGTTTTTCACTTTCCCTTATCTGAATTTAGACTCCAAGATCATAATCCTTGTCTCTGATGCATAACTTTTTTGAATGATTTTGGTGCAGTATTTTCTTCTTTTAGCTAACTGCACAGTAAAGTTTTGAGAGGGAATCAAGTGATCATTTATCTTTCTCTTATTTGTATTTGTGTTAAATCAAATTTTTCTTTTTAGCTAACTGCCTCTTTTTTGTTAAATGCAATCACCCATTTTTGTATGCTTTTTGCAATGTCTACTGCTTGGTTTTTCGTTAAGCATTAGCAAACAAGGGAAGTTACCCTGCAACATATGTGTGTTGTTTTTGCTATTTATCTTTTTTTGGCCTAGAGTATGTTTGCAAAAGATACATGTTACTATGCAACACTAATGTATAATATGCATTTTTTTGTGAACACAGCCACACCCAGGTACATATATTGAAGATGAAGAAGGGAACCCTGGTAGTGATAGGAATGAAGAAGGGAGACATCAGTGTGTGGAAGATATTGATTTAGATGAGAGAGGCTATGATGTCGAGATCACCGACACTGAAGCATCAGACGATTTGCTGTATGAAGAAGTTCTGACGGTGGTGTGTAACTCTTTATATACAAATACACACTTTTTCTTTTTCCAAGGTTATTAGTTCATATAGGAAGTTTTTAACTAGGCAACACATGTTGAAAGAGAGGCTATGATTATTTTCTTTTTTTGATGTTTAAAAAAATAGCTAACAAATGATTTGTGTTGCCTCTTTATTTTCTTTGCACCACCCTAATGATTTTTTTTCTCTTTTTTTTGCTTTTGCTAGCTGACTAAGAGTGCTCAAAGGAAAGAACATCGGAAAGCTGTTTTGCAACGAAAAAAGAAGGTACGTCACTGCTCTTTTTCTTTTTTTCATTGGTTGGGGTTTCATTCTTTTTATAGTTGTGTAGCTCAAAAAAATTCACACACCTTTTCTTACCTTCTATATTTTTTCTTTTTGCAACAGAGAGCAAGGATTGACCCAAACACAATCAAAGTCACAATTGATGAGATTGCGACC
Source organism: Triticum dicoccoides (assembly GCF_002162155.2). Taxonomy (NCBI): domain Eukaryota; kingdom Viridiplantae; phylum Streptophyta; class Magnoliopsida; order Poales; family Poaceae; genus Triticum; species Triticum dicoccoides. The sequence goes on along the minus strand of NC_041392.1, from coordinate 115,186,346 downwards.
AAAGCTTACAGCCGGTGTAGCGTGCCATACTTCTCTGAGATTGTCAATTTCGTGTGTAAGAGCCACCACAGGGTCCAGCTTGTTAGGAATAGTGGTTTCGGCTATCTGTTGGAGCTGGTTGACTGTCCTGTACCCAGGGGGTTTGTGCAGTGGATCGCTGACAATGTTGACACAAAAGCAGAAGCAATTTTTTTCGACAAGAAGAGCATTCCACTGAATGCTCAGTCAGTGGAGTTTGTGTTGGGGATTCCTTCAGGGGAAACAATCATAAACACTAAAGAAGAAGAGGCTGGCAAACAAGCTTTTCTTGCGCTTTTTGGGTTGACAGAAGTCCCAACAATCAAATTCTTTAGCAATAAGCTGATGAACGAAGATATGTCTGACGACCAGATCATCCGTTGTTTCCTGGTTGTGGCATTATCAACATTCCTCTGCCCGACATCAAACACTAAACCAAGCACCAAATATATGGGAGCTCTAGTTAATGTGGAGCAACTCAAGCAACTAAATTGGTGCAGGTTTGTTCACGATTGGGAGTTGATGTATATAAAGAAATACCAAAAGGAAAAGCTGAAGCAGAACCGAACAATGATGACTCTAGGAGGATGTATATACCACCTAGAAGTATGTCACTTTTTTTTCAAATCTAATGTGTTTTTTATGTGATTAAGCCATTTTTTGTGTTTGTTTTATCTTTGTTGGTGTAGTCCTATATCATCTAATCTAATGTTTTACCTTTTTTTTTTGTTTTTTTGCAGGTCCGTTGTCTTGATTTTACTGATTTTGGCTCAATTCAAATCCCATCTTTGATGCCCAGAATATGTGTCTGGAAGGGAGATATGGTCAAGCATTTAAGTGACATGACCATTGGAAGAGATGGAAAGTATGGATGTCTCACAGTAAGTTCTTTCGCCCTCCTTTTCTTTTTGTCATCCAAAAGCATGACATCCTTTGTGCAACATTTTCTAATTTTTAAATTTCTTACACTTCTTTTATTTCTATATGCATTTTTGTAGATAAAAGAAGTATCAGAAACCTGCTACAAGGATGGAACATACGAGTGGGCAAGTACGATTAAGAATTCAAATTTCAGGAAAGCGATAAACAATGTTGCACGGAATTCTTTGTCTGACAAGGTTTGTGACCCTGTGCTTTTTTCATAGAAGCAAACCCTTCTTTTTTATGCGGTTTCTATATGTACAGCCTATGCCTTTTTTACAAGTTTTCACTTTTTGTGATGCATCATGTATTTTTTTTGGACCAGGTCAAAGAGGATATCTTCCTCGCTTACGAAAACCATATGAAGCATGAAGACCTAAATACTTGCATCAAAGCTAAAGGGCTTCTGCTAGACACGATCCGCATCATAACCAATGCCTCTGGTGAATCAGGTGATACAGTTAAAGTGGGCTCAACAGGAACTGAAGTGAATGCAAGCCAATAGTCCAACAACTCAGGAGACACTGTCAAACTACAATCAACTGAACTTCAAGAGGGAAATGATGGAGGTGTGTCACCATTTTTTTGCTGTAATCCTTCAGTAGTAGTTCCTTTTCTAACATGTGCCTACAAGTCAGTCTATAAGTCAACATTTTTACAAAGGTGTCACACCTCCCGTCTGGTGCCCCTTTTTTTCTCCTCCCCACGCAAGGCATCTGCTGCAAAGGAAAACGGATGTTCTATCAACTAGCCAACAGTCTGCTGGTTCTTCTGCATCAAAAACAAATGCTGGAAAAGGGAGCATAAATGAAGCTAATGGGTTTTGTAGCAGCCCTCCTAAAGTCCATGAAATAGGCAAGCTGAAGGTGCGCACTACAAACACATAGCTTTTCTGATCTCACACCATTTTTTTCTTTTTCTTTTTGCGTCTAACCATGTCCCCTTAAACAGTCTGACTCCGGAGCACAATGTCAAAGAGAGCATTCCTCAAAGGACCCCATACCGGAAATGTGTGTTCCAGCCGCATCAACTTTCACTCCAGGAAACCATGTAGATGGAGGTACAACTTTTTGGTTTTTTGTAACTTTTTAATGTTCTTTTCTTTTTTTCTCGTTCTCTTGAACTTACATTCCTAACTCCATTTTTTCATTTTTGAACCACAGCAATTTTGATGCAATACAAAAGGAGGAGGATAGATGCCCAATCAAGCAGCAAACCACATGATCCCTGTTCAATCAAGCACAAGAAGTCTTTGGAATCTCTTTTGAACGTACAAAATGTGCTTTTTTTTTCTTTTTCCTAATGCAAGTTGATTTTCAAAAAGATTCGTCTAACATAGTTTTTTGCTTTTTGTGTTTGCATTCTTTTCCTGCAACAGGCTAACAAAAAAATCCCCTCAAAACAGGGTGAAGAAAAGGATGAAGTCCACACTCTAGATAATCAACAAGAGAAAAGCAGCAGCCTCAACTACATGCTTATTGGAGAAGCAAAAGAGAACCACGTTCAAAATGTAGCAGAGAGTGCCAAGGAAGACATCCCAACAGAGCTCATTCAGTCCAAAATAATTTTCACGGAATCAAAGCAAACAACATTTTCTGGTTTTCAAAACACATCAATTCAGGAATTGGTACACAAAATTTATTTTTCTTCATGTCAGCAGTGGCATTCATAGACATGCTTACACTCTCTAGTTGTCAATCTTTTTGCCTTCTTCTATGTGTTTTAACTGTGTCTTTTTTCTTTGTTTTTTGTTTGTTTACTTGAAAATAGGACCTGCAGAGGAAAAAATTTAGGGGGCGCCCGGATAACCTGAGCATAGACATTAATGTAAAAGCGCAACCAGAGAGTGGTAAGCATGTCTTCTATTTTTTTATGCTCTCTATTTTATAAAAACTGAAGCATAGACATTAATGTACCAGCACAATCAGAGGTCTCCTTTTCTTGTGTGTGTGTGTGTTACCGAAATGCTTTATTTGTTTTTAGGGACACATACAGATGAGGTTTTTGCAAGAGGATATAAAATCATTAGCGACTTTCTAACAAGGCAAGAGCAAAATATTTCTTCGCCGATGATAGCACTCCCTCATTCAGGATCTCTGAAGATGTGGATGAATGTGGAAATATAATCGAAGAACATGAATTGTGCAGGCTTGTATGGATGAAGGATGAGTGTTACAAAAAAAAGATAGAGGCTAGTTTTTCAATATCTTTTTTTCATCCACAAGTGGTTTCTCTTGGCAACATAAATGCCATATTTTCAATGCACATAACATTTTTTCTTTTTCTCATAAACAGGCAACGAAGTTGAAGATCGCCAAAAACTTCAAGGAAGTACAGCCAGAAGAAGTTGACATTTGTGTGCAAGGGAATACAAACTTGAAGGTATTATCCCCCCCATCTGTTCAAATTTTTCCTATAAACCCAGGCTATTTTTTTACTTTTTTTTGTTCTCTCTCTGTGTTTTTGTTACTTGGTTTTTGCGACGTGCAACACAGAAACAGGGAAGCAATAGTTCAAACTACGAGCTAAGCATTCAGTGCGCCCAAAGGGAAGTACAAAGAAGTTTGATGTGTGAGACGCCACAGCCCCCAAAACCAGTTGAGGAGATTGTTGATTTGGTCAGTTTCGCAAAAAACTTTATTGTCTTGTAATAGTTTATCACAAATAGGCTTTTTTCTCCAAGAATTTCCAGGGTTGACTTTTTCCTTCCTTTTTTCTTTTTTATTCACCCTATGTGGCGCAGACAACACCTGAAGTTCAAATGTCAACTGGGTGGAATCACAGGCAAACTTGCTACTCACCATGCAAAAATAATAACAAGTACACAGCCGAGACTCCCCCACTCAAAATGAAGAAGGTAGTTCTGAAATAGCAGTTTTCTTATCAAATACAAGCATGTATTCTTTTTTCGTACTAAAACAATCCTTTTCATATGCACTTTTTTGTGTGTTTGGTTCTATTTTTATGTTTCCCCCGGGACTACTCCATGGTTCCAATAACAGGAAAAAGGTTATTTGCAGAGGAGGAAAGTTGTCAACAAGAATCTAGTGGTAGCAAAAGGAATCCAGTACAACTAATGGAAGAAAAAACTGTAAGAAGCCATTTTTTTATTTTTTAAGTGCTCTCTGTTTGTTAATCGTTCTTTTCTTTTTCTGAAATTCTTTTTAATTATGCATCTAACATTTTTATTTTTTCTTGCCCTTTTTGTGTCATATGTATAGTCAGGACAACTCAAAATTCATGGAGAAAACATGTTTAGGCAAGAGCGCAGCACATTGGTCAACATAACTGATGATTTTTACAACACAAATCTCTCGTTAGGAAGGCCAAGCAGTTTTCGTGGAAAAGAAAATGCACCACCAAAGAGGATTGTCCAACCAAGCAGGTACTGTAGCTCACCGTACGACTGCAGCGAAAGGGGCCCAATAATGCCACACGAGAGAAAGATGTATGAGAACATAACATTCCTGGCCAATGTTGAAGGATCGTGAGTTTTTCTCAGATGCACTATTTCTTTTTTGCAAAATGTTTTTCTTGCCTTATACTCACTATAAAGACTTTTTGTACGTAAGCTAACCTGCAAGCTGACATGTTTTCCTTTTGTTCTATATGTACAGGAAACCTACAGTTTTGATTGACAAAACCATTGCCACATTTGGACAGTTGGGTAACTCGATGAAAATAGGTGGCCGCGTCCAGGCCTATGTCATAAATGTGTACTGTAGGCACCTATTTAATGAAAATCATCCTAGGAACTCACTCAATCACTATTTTTCCACACTGCATCTGTAAGCAAATGAAACCCAACCTTTTTTCTCTCTGTTTGTTTTTTATGATTTCCCTTGTTTTTATTTTTTCTGTCATCGTACTTACCTACCTTTCAAAATTTTCATCATTCAACAACTTAAAAGGAATATTTCCTGAGCAAATGGAAAAATGATGAGGCAAGAATTTGGTGGAGGAAGAAACTGATTCGAGTTTCATTGGAGCTGGAAAAGCACATAATCTTTCGATGTCAGACAAGGTTTTTTGTCAAACTTCTTCTTTTCATTTTTCCACAACACAAGTTCAGCTATAATTTAGTTTAGTGTTTTTTCCTTATTTCAATATACACTAACTTGTTATCTATATTTTCCCTTTTCTGCATCAACTCCAAAATGGATGTACACAAGTTGTAATTTCCAACACTACACGAGGAACATTACTTACTGTTCGTCGTCAACATCAAGGGTCGCACATTTTATTTTCTAGATTCTTTCTATGACGAGAAGAGCTCATATCATATGAACATAAAAAAGAAGATTGTAAGTACAAGGGTTTTAAATACTGTTTTTGTTTTTGTGATAATTATATTTTGTCTGCAAGTTTTTCCTGCAAACATCCATAAATGTTTATTTTTTATATTTGAGGCAGATCTCAAGCTTTATATGCACTTGGTACGAAGCTCGGCTCCAGCCAATGGATTTCAATGCATTCCCTGCTATTTACCCTAAAGTCCCTCAACAAGATAACGAGTACGAAACCAAACATCTACGCTTTTATTTTTCCTGACTTCCTTTTGCTTTGTTGTAACTTTTTAATACATTTTTGTGATTTTTGTTCACAAACACCTGTACCTTTTTTGTGTGTATGTCTTTTTTCAGTATTGATTGTGGCATTTTCACTATGAAACTAATGGGATGGTGCCCAAGGAATCCAACCCCTATCGTTTTTTCACCAAAAGATGTCCCAGATGCAAGGATCCGATATGATGTTGATCTCATGTTCAGCCACTACAACACTTTGGATGACGAGAAGAAGCGTGTGAAGGAGTTCCGCCTATAGGTTAACCCCGTATGCATTTTTCTGGTTTTTTCAGATTCCTTTGCTTTATGTTTGTGACAGGATTTTATTAAGTTTCCCCTTTCTGTTCTTATCCTTCCGTGCAGACATGAAAAAGTGCTGACAGCTCCTAAAAGACACCACTCATAGATGATAAGAGGAGCTGTATCAAGAGTCATATCAGCAAAATCAAAGGAAAGAGGAGCTGCATCAAACACATAGTTAGCAATTGTTAAAAAATTTCGAGATGTTTTTCTATTTTTTGTATGAACAGAGAATGTAGACCCTTCTTGTTGCTGTAGACATATATATGCCCCCTCTATTTTTTTGTTTGGTTGGGAAACATGTGCTCCCGAAGGTACTTCTCCCCTAGTTTGTTCTTTCTCACTCGGTAATGTGGTGAAACACAGGAACTATAACAGTGTTTTTCCTCATGTGTTTATGTTTGCACCTTTTTTCCAAAATTTTGCTTAAATGAATTTTCATGTTTCCTGTGTGGCATCAATACTTTTTCTGGTGTTTTCCATCTGATGGAGAGGGCCAAGGAGATGACGACACAAAGGTCACCCTCTCTTTTTATATCTTTTTTGTACTCATTTTAATGCACAGCAGTCATCTTTAAGTTTCTAGATCTCTATATTTTTAGGTTCAGATCCACCTAAATTCTTTGCTCATGTTTGAGTTTTTCCTGTATCATTTTACTCCTGCACTCATTTTTTGCTTAAAAACATATTAAAGTATGAAGTCATCTTTCAGAATCCCAGCTAGGGTAGCATGTTTTGTTCATACAATTTTCAGTTTTACTGTATTTTGTCATTTTACTAATAAAGATCATACAACAGGCACCAAAAACTTATGAACTTAAGGAGGAGAAACAATGCCCATTTGGATTTTTCTCATAATGCAAGGAAACACTCATAAAGATCAAGACCAATAGCAACAAGGTAATTTATCCACATTGTTTCCCATCATTTGCGCAGCAACAGAGTTTTCAGTTCATAAGCAAAAAAAAAATAGGAAGAGAAACATGCAACAATTTTCATCTTCTCTCCTTATAATGTACTTATTGTTAAAGAACTTTCAACTCTTTTTTTCTTCAAGATGCACCAGTAGTATCTTTTCATGCGCTCCGCTTCTTGCCTGTTTTTTGCTTCCCTCCTGTTTGTTTTTTGCTAGACAACCCCTTTGAGGCACTAGGCGCACTAGTAGTATCCTTCTGTGCACTCCGTTTGTCACCTGCTTTTGTCCCCCCTCCTGTTTGATTCTTCCTACTACTATCCTTTGAAGCACCAGGGACTCCTGTGACAACAATATTTTTTTCTTAGTTTTTTAGGTACAAACAAATGACAGCAGCAGAGTGATGAGATTTTAAGTAGTAGTCCTTTTAAAGTGCGAGGATTGAGGCAAACCTGTTGGTTGCCCGCCTACTGTAGTCTTCTTGTGAAATTGGGACCTGGGGATGTGTTTGTTTGTGCACGAAGCAAAAACATGGTCATGCTGACCACAATGGCTGCAACCAATTTGTTGTTTTGCTTGTAGTTTCTCCAAAAATGTCTTGTAACGCTCTTATGGACGCCCCTTTGAAACAATAACATCAGGATCCTTTAGACTTTCCCCGTACCCATCAGGGTGCGGTGTGACCATAGTAGGGGCTGGAGCTCTATCAACATGCTTGTCTTGCATTTTTTGCTGCTCCTCTGCCAAAGTCATCTCATCTAGCTTTGCCTCAATCCTCACACTTTCACCAACCACATACATATATTTTTCATTCGATGACGCAGCATCCGAAGCCATTTCATTCAGTCTGCTAGATAGCAACATGTATCTAAGGTGATGGTCCCCTGCTGTTAGCTCCTCAGGGACGCCGTACCTGAGTTTTCTAATGTCTTTTCTTTGCTTGGGTCTCCATCTGTCAATGTAGTACTTCTCAGGTAGCACCGGCAAGTTGAGGTGTGTTAATACCCTAAGTATGTGGCTGCACACAACGCCATCTTTTTCAAACTTTCCACAAATGCAAGCAAAATCCTCTTTGTGCATATCAACAATGACAACATATCTCCGGATTCTAAAATCTTTCTCAGCGAGCATCCTTGTCTTGTACACCTCGTACCTTGTGTTTTTCTCAACCTCCTCCACATGCAACTGGCTTGCAAACTTTATAACTTTCTAAAATTTGTAAAATATCGCTCTGTTGTACTTCTCTACAGCCTGCAATTCCAGTTCAGTGCCCAGCCAGTAGGTTGGCTTTGTTGTTCTGGTAATAGAGTCTTGTTCCTTCTCATTCTCCTGCATTGCTTTCAATATCCGCTCATACTCACGCAAAAAGGTAATCACACTGAATGTTGAGCCTACATTGTCCTTGAATATGGCATTTGTCCCTTCACTCTGGGCAGTCGAGTGGATGAAAGGGAAGAAGCTTTTCTTGAAATAGACTGGGACAAACAACTTCCTGTACTTCCACATGTACCTGAAGTACTTGATATTCTCTACTCCATACTTCTGCGTCATTGGTGGCCACAACGTCTCAAACTCTACCTTTGCCAAGCAGTTATGCATGATGTCGCTGAAGTCAGCATACAAGTCTGGTTGTGTTGAAAAGGTTCTCACACATCTTTCCCGAACCTTTTTCATTATGTGGAATAGACAACACCTGTGAACAACACCCATGAAAACAGCAGGAACCGCGGTCTTCATCGCCACATCTTGGTCAGTAATGACCATGAGAGGAGCTTTTCGATGCATGTAGTCCAGAAATGTGTCGAAAAGCCATTCAAATGTGTCCACCGTCTCATTGTGCACTATAGCACAAGCAAACAAGCAGTTGAGCCCATGTCCAGTGATGCCAACAAACGGTGCAAACGGCATATTGTATCGGTTTGTCTTGTATGTCGTGTCGAAACTCAAACAATCACCATACAGCTCATACATTTTTCTCGAGTAGCCATCCGCTCAGAATATGCACAACACCTTGTTGATGTCCTCGTCAGCAACTTTGAATGCATAGTAGAAATTTGGATCTTCCTTTTGTTTGTTCCTAAAGTACTCAAGGACCTGCAGCATATCTCCCTTGTCATTCTCTCTGTTTATTGCCGTCCTCACATTGCTAACATATTTCTTAGTGTATGGTGCATCACCCCCTTGCAGGTAAGAAAGAATGGCCATAATCTTCCTAGTGGGCATTTGTACAGAGTTAAATGTCCTGATAAACAACTTCTCTTCCTCTGTCATCTTCTTGTGCGATCTAAGATACTTGCTCTCGTCTGGAGGGCTAAGGGTGTGGTTGTGCTCCAGGTCAACAACCGTGACAACCCATTTGTCTCCTTTTAGTGTTGCAATCATTTTAGCCTGGCACCCGGTTATTTGTATGAAGTTTTTCCTCTTCCTTTTTGCCTTCTCGGGCGGGGGAATCCCTATTTTTTCTTGCTTCTTGAGCTGCCTCTGTTTTTTCCTTTCTTCAAGCACATCCTCGCCAACAACTTTACCCGAGCGGTTGCACCTGTAAGTGTAACGGGACACTGTCTTGCTACCAGGTTTAGTTGCATGGTAGTTGCCTGCTTTCTTGATTGCAAAACCACAAATGGCTGCATACTCATTGTAGAATGCATGGGCAGCATCACAAGAATCAAAGACCATGCCCACATATGGCACATGGTGGCTCCGTACTTCTTGGCTGCAAGTCTGAGCCTGAGCCGCACAAACACTGTCACTTTCTATGAACATGAGTATGTCCTCCTGTGACAGGTGTTCAACATTTTCTTGTTGCACTGGCTTTCCTTCCTGTTGATCATCACAATCACAGACATTCTTGTTTTTTCCATGTGCGTCTATTTGTTTACCATTGTCTGAAACATCATCGAAGCTCATGCCATCCATGAAACTAGGACCATGGCTAGAGCCAGCAGCTGCTGAATCATCCCCCAAACCACCATCAAGACTCATGTCCTCAGGGAAACTAGGTCCATGGCTTGAACTAGCAGCAACTTCATCATCCAAATCATCATCCAAGTCATCCTCACCTTCATCAAAGTCAAAATCACCATCATCGCTGTCCTGTTCTCTGTATCCAGGTTGGTAGCTGCAACCTTGGTGCCCTTCAGCTGTGTTGCCATCCCAGCTCCAGCTAGGGAAACCTTCTGCCCCCACATCTACATTTCCCGCTTGCTGCCTCCTTGTTGGCTGGCCCCCCTCATCTTGTCCTTGCAAATGCCCATACCGCTCAGTTATCATGTATGTGTCATTCTGTATCAGCAATAACAAGAATAAAAGAGTAAGCATTTTTTTTGTTATTTTTTCTGTCACACATGGGGGAAAGGGCAGTCGGATATGTACATATGTAAATGAAATCATACCTCACAAAACCCCCTGCCACCAGAATCTTGTTGTTGACCAGAATGTTGAGATCCACCAATACCAACCTGTGAGCACAAACATGTTATGTAGTTTATATTTTACTTGTTGACATTTTTCAACATTTTTTGTTTCCACTATACATGTCAAAGTCAACAATATAAAGGCACTTGTAGTACCTCTTGATCAGCAGCCATCAACAATTGTGTGTAGCTCATGTAACCACTTCCAAGGAAATTCATTTCCTGCATTTATTTTCACCTTTTTGCATGTTAGAATTTGGTAATAGTATAAGTTACTTTCTTTTCTCTTTTTATCTTCTTCAGAGTTATAAGTGTCTGCAACATAGCAGAAGAACAAGTTTTTTCATGAAAGCACGTACATGCGTTGCAAAAGGACTTGAAGATGTTTGAAATGCCAGTCGCGTCCCAGCTTGTTGCTGTTGCACATATTGGGCACCAACGTATGGCTGCTGCACATAGAGAGTAATGTTCTAAGTTCTTTTCTTTTTTTGACGCCACCCAAAAAAATGATGTATTTTTTCTTTCACAATCTAATGGTTTTGTTCTTTTAAAAAAACATCGATCCTTACATGAACCGATGTTACTGGATCAACTGGGACTGGTCCATGACTGATTGGAGTTCCTTGTGCCATAGTTTCACCCGGCACCTACAAAATGAAGAGAGAATCATTAATTGTGAGGTATACATTTTCTATCTTCTGTAGTTAGCAAACAAGATGTTACATATACTGCACATTTCCATCTTTCTGTATAGATCCAGAGGGGGCAGGGGCATGTATGCTTTTATATGCTTCTTCTTATACAACCCACTGTAGCAGATCTTGAAAAAAGTTCAGTTTTCACTGTATTTGTACTGGGGTAATCATGGGACACTACTTGTTCAGGGGAGGGGCATCTATAAGAATTTGCTGAATTTTTACACCTAGGTAATTCTGTTTTTTTTTTGCCCTAAAACATGAAAATCAAAACAGCTCATATACATGTTTCTGTAGGGAGCTGTATAGCATCAATTTCCATGACATATGTTTTTTTTGTCTCATGCAAAGAACCATGTTCATTAGTTTATCATATTCAAAAAGTGTCAACAACAATAGCAAATTTTCAACTTCTCTATCCAAAACAAGCATACAACCTTTTCTCTGTCCACAAACTTCTCTATCTTGAACTGTATGTGTGTTCGACATACACAAAAATAGCAGCATGGAAATTATTATCCTTTATGTCATCAAACCACTGAATACCCATGCTTCTAAAATACTACATGCATCTAATATACTACATGCTTCTAATATACTACAATTTTCTTCTTCATTTTTTTCTTTAGAGAAACTTTGAACAACATGTGAGACAAAGATGGACTTTTCCTCCCATGAAGTTATCTCAGAGACAAACCTGCGTGCCCATCAGGAATTTTCCATACTGCTCCAAGATTGCTGCAGAAAAACAAAGGCAGAAGAAGAAATCAGAATGTTTTCAGATCCAAAAAGAAGAAAGGGAACAAGATCAGGAAAATTGAAAAAGAAAGGAGCTGCAGATGGATCCATGGACGCACAAACTCACCCTAGTGAGTTTGTTTCCCTTTGTCCCTGTTCTTATCTTCATCATCTGCTTCTTTCATGTCCAAGAACAGCCGCCACCTACACTAGGGTTGGGTAGGGGAGGCAGGGACGGGGAGGAAGGAGGGGAAAGGTGGGAGGGGCAAGGACTGGCGTGTTCTCTCAGGGTGGGAGGGTGAGGGTTCAGGGTTTTGACAGAGGAGCAAAAGTTTTCTTGTCTTTTAGCTATACATGGGCTTTATGGGTTTGTTTTTGGTGCGTCCAGGGATGGGGACACAGGTACAATAGGCCTGACAAACAACAAAAACCCAGCAGAAAGCCCATACAACAGTAGCAGCTTGTTGGTCCAGCCTCAACGCGACAAACAAAGTGAGAAGCCCAGCCCAAAGTAACAAACAAACAAACAGGAGGAAAATGAAATAAGCCCAGGTGCTAAGCCGTTTCAACCCAGCAGAAACAGAGCTACTTAATAGGCCTAATCTGCATGCGATGACGTCAACCGATTGAGACTTCGCGAAGTCTCAGTCGACTGAGACCTAGACACTCCCTAATTGAAACCCCGTGAGAGATAGAATAGAGTCAATAGACTATGGCTTTGCATGCATGGACCAGAAGGAAACCTGAATAGATTTACGTTCTATGCGTAAAGTATACCATGATATAGCCGAGTATGCCCTACCCCTGCTCCCCCGAGTCGCCCTCCCTAGCGGCGGCGGGGGAACCCTAACTCGCGTCGCGCCGCCACCTCCCAACCCCCGCCCCCACCTCGCCGCCACCGGAGGAGCGGCCAGCGAAGCCGCGCCGGCTCCCAAGGTGGCGGCAGGGCCCCTCGGCTAGCTTCGGTCCCCAACCCCTCCTCCCCGTCTGCCGGTGCCCGTCACCGGTGCGTCTCCGCCGCCCCCCTGCCTCCCCGTCCTCGCCCAGCCTCCGGCTGTTGCCCGCGCCTGACGCTTCCAAGGCTCCTCCGCCCCAACGTGTTCCCGCGCCAGATCTGACGCTCGTCAGCGTGATCTGCCGCTAATGACGCCGGACCCGGGGCTGGTGGTGGTGGCTAGGCTCCTCTGTTAGGTCGGGCTGCCCTTGGTGGCGCCGCGGCTTCCTTTCTTCTCCGATCTGTGGCCATGGCTTTGGACTGTGGCTTTTGGTGCATTTCTGGTGGTGTCTCCCAACGGCGGCTGCCCCTGGCAGTGCGCCGGCCTGGCGTTCGAAGGGTGCTTGTGCCTTTGCGGTGGGCCTTTTGCCGGTGCGGCTCCGGTCCGGCAACCCTGGATATGCGTTCTCCGGTGTCCATGGGTTGACGGTGTTTCCTCCGGCGCAATGCCAGCCCGGCGCCTTGGAGGTTGCTTCTCCTCCAGCCTCTTCGACTCGCCGGTTTCCCGGGCGACCATGGCCCTGGTGGCTCGGATCCGCGTCCCCTTCCGGTTCTGGCTCCCTGGTGTCCGCGTCGCCGTTGTGGCCCTGCATCGGCTCTCTCCGCCCTATCGCCTTTCCAACCCCGACCACCTCGATGCCTCGTCCCCTGTCATGTCCAAGGCTCATTGTGTCCGGCACGGCCCCCTCTTGTGCTGGCAGATTTTGACCAACGTTTGACCTTCAACTCCAGGTTCCTGATCCGGCACGGCTATGGGATTGCTCAGACCAAGGCCAGGGAGATATCTTTCCTCGGCCTGCTGATGTTGGTAGCGGCGACACTTTGTGAGTGTCGTTCCCTTCTTGAAGGTGTTGCCATGGCCTCCCTCTGAGCCCCTCTTCGAGCACCAGGGAAAACCCTAGTTCTGATTCTTCGGATCGGACGGCGACTGCCACGGCGTCGTTATCCTTCTTGTAAGCGTCGTCTTGTGTACTCGCAGCGTCCACGGTGATGAGTTTGTGGTTGTTGGTTGTTGTGTAGGTTAGGATCTCCTCTCAAGTTAGGGGGTTTTGATGTGTTGTTTGCACCCATTCTCTCTACTCTAGGCACCTTGTTCACGTTATCTTGTGTTCGTGACATGTGTTGTACTCCATGTACTCATTCTATTTTCTTCTATTAATAAAAAGATACGCAAGCTTTGCGTATTTGAGAAGAAAGAAATATTAGCCGAGTATTAGGCTCGGAGCCGGCAAATTTTTGAGCCACTGATATTAGCCGAATATTAGGCTTTGGACTGATTAGATCAGTGGAAATTTCGAACGTGCAGCTAGCTAGCTATCGGTGATTGATCTGTACGTACATGCGCCTGTTCGTCGCAGAGACACGGCGTGAAGGCATCCGTCCAAGGGAGATGGTAGGACTGAAAAAGCATTTAAAAACCAGTTACTGCATGTTGTATGCTGCCTAGTGGAGACCAGTTCGTTTTTTAGCTTTATTAAAGAAGAGAAAAGAAGTATAACAATCAACAAGTATTTTTAATTTTTAACAGAAGAGTAAAACGGGCGTAAATGGGCCAGCCCATGGCGGAGGTGGAAATGTCACGTATCGGCGCGCTCGGCGTATACGACGTACCTTACATGGAACCCTCCCATATCGTGTTACACTTGCTAATAGACATATGAAAGTTTCGCCCACCTGCTCATCATGTTCGAACAGGCATGAAGATACTAAACACTTATTATTTTTATGTCAAAAGGCAAAAGAGGTGTGGGAGAAACTGGGACTGCACGAAGTCATTAAAAAAGCCTGTGCGGTCGATCGTGCGGGAGAGGCAGTACTTGAATTTCTACTTTTTATGCCAGAACATGAGCTATCTACAGTGGGCATACGGAATGTTCGCGAACTGATCGCTGTAACAGCCTGGTATTTATGGTGGAAAAGACGTTCGCTAGTCCATCAGGGGAAGACCCAAAATACATACCAAATTTTGATGGGAGCCCGTGCTATAACGACGAACTATGTTATTGCCCAATCCTCCAAGGCAACAAATAAGATGTCGATGCTTCTTTCGATCAAGACATACTTAGAGGCACAGCGGGAGCTGTACTTAGAGATGATAAAGGAAGATTTATTGTTGGAGGGAATTGGAAGATGAATTGGTGTGTAGATGTTTTAACAGCAGAAGCCATGGCACTACGTTTTGGGTTATTACTTGCACAAAAGGCGGGAGGCAACCGACTTGTTGTTAACTTCGACAAATGGAAGTAATTGACACGATGAAGAATGGAGGACATACAGCGGGAGTGGCGGCAGCTGTGTTTGATGATTGCTATTTTATGGCTTGTGATTTTTCGTTAGTTAGATTTGAACATTGTAATAGGAAGGCAAATAAAGTAGCTCATGAAATTGGTAGGGTAGCTAAATTTTCTGAAACAAGGGATTGGTTTGAGGAACCTATGAACGATATTGTAAAATTTCTTATAGATGATGTAACCATTATTACTAATAAATAAAGAGGATGTTTTATTTAAAAAAAACCATCCTACCATTTATTATGAAAAGACATGGCTTAATCTCAACAGTCGATGTGTTTAAGAGGGGGTACCATAGCAGAAGTGTTTGGAAACATTTTGAGTGAATAAAATGTTTTCAGTCCTCAAAAATTTTAAAAAAATTGATGGTCGGCGTGCAGGCTGTGGGTTAGAGCATCTCCAG
>NC_041392.1:115146016-115170893 GCF_002162155.2 Triticum dicoccoides | reverse complement strand
GAGGCGATCGGGTTCCCAGCCGCCGCCCCCAGGCTGAAGAACTCGCTGAACGCGACGTAGTCGCCGTCGTCGCTGCTGTCGTCCTTGTCCTTCTCCTTCTTCACGCAGCCGTCCCTGCTGGACCCCTGCCCGGGGTCGCCCTGAGCGGACTGGTTTGGCTAGCGGCGGTGCGTCGTCATCGCTGTCCTCAAGCACGATGACGCCCCCTCATCGCGCTCACGGCGGCGCACAATGATCTCCTCCAAGGCGCGGCGCTTCATCTCCAGTCGGGCCCAATCTTCCTGCGCCCACTTCATGGCTTCTTCGTTGTCGAGCGCGTCATCGTGCTCGGTCTTCACGGCGGCGAGCCCCGACTCTGTCTTCAACTTGACGAGGCAGGGAGGAGCCGAGGAGGAGGCACGGCCACCCTCGTTGATGACGATGCCAGCGCTGCGGGTGCGCCGGCCGAGCGGCGTTTCCACAGGCTCGGGCTTGACGCTGACGAGCGCCGGCCACTACTAGGAAAAGGCCTACTAATGGCGCACCTGTTTTCAATTTTTAGTTTCGTTTTTTTATTAATCTCGGGTCAATATGCTTAATCTCAAGTCAAATCGCACGCTATGGTCAAACTTCCCGAAAGGTCACCCATCCTCACACTACTCCAGCCCGAGCACGCTTAACTTCATAGTTTTATCCAACCCAGCACCAGCTCACGTCACATGCACTTGTTGATATATCTATCATATCAATCCTATTAAACCTTGTTGATGTCTAGGACTTTGTTCATGTTCATGAGTGATGAAATTTTGAAAAAATATTTCAAACTTCCTGGTCATATTACGTATCATATTTTGAAAAAAAATCGATTTTTTTAAAACCAATTTTTTTTCTGTTACTAGTGGCGTACCTAGCAAATAGTGCGCCACTAGTAAGTTTGATTTTTTTTTTCATTTTCCCCGTCTAGATCTTAAAAACCCTGTATCTTTCATTTTGTTAGGTTTTTGGGGATTTTGAAGATGTTGAACAATAGTTCCCCCCGTTCAATTCGAATGTAACTTTTCGAGTAGATGATTTTTCATATAAAAAACTTTTTAATCCGAGTTCGTATGCAAAAGTTATGCCCATTTTACTAAATTTCAGAGAGATTTTGTAAATAAAGTCGAAATTCATATTTGTAAATTTTCCCAACAACTAGACCACATATCAAATGGGAAACTTTTTTTTTTATTTTTTTGACATTTCCATCATTTTCTTTTATTTTTTTAACTGAAAAGGCGGTCCGGAGGTGCATTTAGCACCAGGGTTACTAATGGCGCACCACACACCAGGTGCGCCATTAGTAATATATGGTGCTAATGGCGCACCTGGTGTGTGCTGCGTCATTAGTAGTTTTGAAAAAAAAATTGTTAGTAATGGCGCACCAGTGGGTAGTGCGCCATTACTAGTTACTGTCCACTGGTGCGCCATTACTAACAAAAAATTTTATTTTATTTTTTCAAAACTACTAATGGCACACGGTGGGTGTGGTGCGCCATTTAAATGTCAACTAGTAATGGCGCACTATCCCATGGTGTGCCATTACTAACAAAAAAATTCTTTTTTTCTTCAAAACTACTAATGGCGCACCACACACCAGGTGCGCCATTAGTAATATATTACTAATGGTGCACCTGTATCTGGTGCGCCATTGCTATATAGCAGTGGCGCACCACATACACAGTGCGCCATTAGTAACCATATCATCTATAGCCCTTTTCCTAGTAGTGGGCGACCCAACGGAGTGGGAGGAGGATCGGGAGGAGGAGGAAGACCCTCCCAACATTCGCCGCGGCAGCCACGAGCCGACACTCCGATGGGGGGCCGAGGCCATCGGGTACTGGAGCGGTGGATCATTGCCGCCCTCTAGGTACTCGAGGACGGCATGCAACGTGCGGCCGGGGGAGCCCCACCACACAGGCGGCAGCCGTCGCTATTGTTGCGCCTCCTGACCGCCGGTGCGTTGTTGATGGAGGCGAGTTGCTCCACCTGCCGGTGTTCGAAGTACACCGTCCAAGCCTCATGGTTGTCGGCGTCGTACCCCGGGAGGGCGCGCTCCTCCTCCGACAGGGAGGCCCGCATACGCTTAATCTCGGCGTGGAAGTATCCGGGATGCTCGACGTTGGGCAGAGGAGGGACTGGGACGCCCTCGGCGCTAAGCCTCCACTGCCCCGATGCGCATATGTCGAGGGGCGCCAGGTAGTTCTCCTTGTGGAGGAGGTGAGCTTCCCACTCGTGAAGAGAGCGGCGGCCGAAGCCGTTGGCCGCCGCTGCGTCGCCGGGGAACCGTTCACCCATCGAGGGTGTGCATGCACGCGGTGGCTAGACGGGAAGAGACGGGGAGAGAGGGCGTCGGCGGCGAGAGAAGGGGGGTTGCGGGCGGGTGATTCCACAGGCAAGGGAGGGGGCGACTTTTATAGCGGTCGGGGGCGGCAACACGTGTGTACGCGTGCCATGCTCGCCCTCCATGAGGAATCAATGGAAGGCTGACCGACGGCAGCCTTGACATTGATTCCCCGCGAGAAATCGAGGCGAGTAGGACGACGAGGTGCGGGGGTCACTGACTCGGCGGCCCGCCGTTCTTTCACGCCAAAACGATTGCCCTAGCACCCCCGGGCGCCCCCAGCATGCCGGGTTCGGCATGGGTCTGTCAGCGCCAGTTTCGCGCCTAGCCGGCGAAAAATGGGCTCCTCGGACATGACTGAGCCGTTTTCTGGGCGCCGGCGTAAAAAGAGAGGCCTGGGAGGGTGTAACACCCCGGTAGTTAAGCTACAGTAACCACACACTAATGACGCCATGTCGTCGCAATTAAATTTCTAAACCTCACTTTAATCCAAAACGAATTCAAATTCAAATTGAAAAGAAACTCAAATTTTTATTTTTCTGTTGGGTTGCAAAAATTCACTAACAATTTTCCTGAAAGAAACCAACATTTTATGAATAATTAAAATGCCCTTAAACTAATTAAAATTGGATCAACAACTTTTAATTGATCCTTTTCAATTTAAATAAATATTTGCATGTTTCAAAATAACTTGAAACTTGCTGTGCTAGCTCATAACATTGCATAGTATTATGTGTCAAGTACCTTGTTGAACCAAAAATCATTTGCCTTTAATAGAAATAGCAAAACAGTAGCTAAAAGTAAAACAGAAATAAATAAAGATGAAACGCACAATAAAAAGGAAAGGGAACCCCCCCCCTCCCCCGCTTTCCCTAGGCCTTAGACCGACAAGGCGCAGGCCCAGCCCCCCAGTGCCTTTGTCTCCCTCTCCTGTTCATCCATGGCGCTGGCAGTGCCTGCACGCCGTCCACGCCACCGATCATCGTCGTGTTGAGCATCCACTGCCTCCCCGAGATGGATAAGAAGACCCCCGACCCCATAGACAAACCCTAATCCTCACTTACACCCTCACGCTCTCTCTCTTTCGTTTGTTCATCGTCTAAAGCTCATGGTCGTCGTTGCCGCATCGATCCCGCGGCCACCAGCATCCCCGTCACCTGAGAGCATGCCCTGGAGCTTCAGTGCCTCCGACTCCACCGACTACGTGCATCAGTTCGAGCTCGAACGCCCTGCTGCCTCGCCATCGCATCGTCTTCTCCGCCACCACCACCGCATCTCGTCGTCGAGCTCGTCACGTCCGGCCACCAGCGCGCTCCCCGACCTCGCCATCAGACTTGCGTGAGCATCCCCTCCATTTCCCCCTTGTTCCTCGTCTTGATTCGTCACCGTAGATGCCCCCGCGCGTCGCTATCTGCCATGGCCGGAGCCCCACTTCCGCGCATGCTCGCCCGCTCCTGTCGCGTGTCCGCCGTGAGTTGGCCCTGTCCCGGCACGCCCGCACCTTGTTGCTGCTTTGCCGCGGCCGCCCTCTGCCGCTACGCCCCGCTGCTCCCGCGCTCGTTGTCGCCACACCCGCTGCCAACCGAGCCCCGCCACTGTTTTCCCCAACGCCGGCACAGCCACCGGCCGCCTCCACACCTGCAGCCAACCCCCAACCAAAGCGCCACACTAGGGGCCCTCCAACACGCCCGCCTGCGCCCCTAATGGTCGCCGGAGCCGGTCGGAGCCTCTCCGCCTCCCCCTGCTGCCGCCGTCGTTCGCTCCACTGCAGCCGCCTCGCTCGCGCGCCTCCGCCCGCGTCCATCGCCGATGCTCGCCGGAGCTCCGCCCCGCGCACCCACTGGAGCTCCGCTCCGACGCCGCTCGCCGCACGCCCCCTCCCCCCCACCGGCTGCTGATGCTGGTGCTGGCCATGGCCAAGCGGCCATGTGTGCGTGTGCGCGTTTTGTGTGCGTGCGTGCTATGTAGGTGTGTGTGTGTGTATGGCTAGGGTTAGTTTAAGGGCTAACAAAAATTAACTAAAGGCTAATCCCCCCTGCTAATTACCATGTTGTAACAATGACAGATGGGGTCCACTGCTATGTATAAATATTAAATTTGTGTTGAAATTAATAGAGAGAATGACATGCGGGTCCCAGATGCACTATTCACACCATTGACTAGTCAATAGTTGACTGAGTCAATTGGGTCCCCTGGCCCCACAGGTCATAGGCTGTGGCTGGCCTCTGTTGTGTACACATAGTGTTTTACTATTTAAATCAGATTAAAATAATTTTAGAATAACAATGAAAACTTTGAAACTTAATAGAAAATAAACCGTATCTCGGATGAAAATACTTTGTACATGAAAGTTGCTCAGAACGACGAGACGGATCCAATACGCGGTCCGTTCTTCCGTCATGCATCCCTGAGAAAGCAAACCTGCAACCGCCCCCCTCCGGTCCATCTGTCCGAAAACGCCGAACACCAGGAATAATTTCCCGGATGTTTTTCCCCTTCGCCAATAGCACCTAGTACCGCGTTAGGTCACCCCTAGCACTGCGTATTGTCATGTTATGCTTTGTGATGCTTTGATTGTTACGTTATTTATTGTGTTCCCCCTTCGTTACTTCTTTGCGGTAGGCCCCGAGACTGCCGCTGATCCCCTTGTGATAGACTACATCGACGACGACCCTCTCCTTGCCAGAGCAACCAGGCAAGACCCCCCTTGATCAACCCGATATCGCCTATTCCTTCTTTCTACTACTTGCATTAGAGTAGTGTAGCATGCTACTGATTTCCGTTAATCCTATTCTGATGCATAGCCTGTGTTTGCTACTAGAGTTGTTACCTTTACCTGCAATCCTAAATACTTAGTATAGGATGCTAGTTTATCACTAGTGGCCCTACATTCTTGTCCGTCTGCCATGCTATACTATCAGGCCGTGATCACTCGGGAGGTGATCACGGGTATATACTTACATGCATATTATATATCATACATGTGTGGTGACTAAAGTCGGGTCGGCTCATTGAGTACCCGCGGTTGATTCACGGATTGGGGGCTGAAAGGACATACTTTCCCGACAGCCCTCTGTGTGGATCTTGTGGCGGAGCGACATGGCAGGTTGAGACCTACTAGGAAAGAGGTGGGCCTGGCCCTGGTCGGCGTCCGCGGTTACATCAATTAACACACTTAACGAGATCTTGGTATTTCATCTGAGTCTGGCCATTGAACTATACGCACTAACCAACTACGCGGGAACAGTTATGGGCACTCGACGTCGTGGTATCAGTCGGAGCCTTCTTGACGTCAGCGACTGAGCGGCGCGCGTCGGGTTGGACCGCATAACGCAACTTCCTTTTCTAATGGAGGTTGCTAAGTCTGCTCACCGGTCGCGTATGCAACGTGCAGGTGTGCAACGGGTGATGGCCCAGACCGTTGCACGCTTAGGATTTAGACCGGCGTGCTGACCTCTCTGTTGTGCCTAGATAGGGCTGCGACGTGTTGATCTTTCTAGGCCGGGCATGACCCAAGAAAGTGTGTCCGGCCAGAGGGATCGAGCATGTTAAGTTATGTGGTGCACCCCTGCAGGAAAGTTGATCTATTCGGATAGCTGTGTCCCTCGGTAAAAGGATGACCCGGAGTTGTACCTTGACCTTATGACAACTAGAACCAGATACTTAATAAAACACACCCTTTCAAATGACAGATACAACCCGGTAATCGCTGTTTAATAGGGCGACGAGGAGAGGATCGTCGGGTAGGATTATGCTATACGATGATACTTGGTTAACTTACCATCTACTCTCTTCTACTGCTTCAAGGTGGAGGCTGCGAGAAACATAGTCTTCGATAGGACCAGCTATCCCCCTCTTATTGTGGCATTCTGCAGTTCAGTCCACAGATACTATCCATTTCATTGATACCAATGCATATGTAGTGTAGATCCTTGCTTGCGGGTACTTTGGATGAGTACTCACGGTTGCTTTGCTCCCCCTTTTCCCTTTTTCCTTTCCTCTCGGTTGTCGCAACCAGATACTAGAGCCCAGAAGCTAGACGCCACCGTCGATGACGACTCCTACTACACCGGAGGTGCCCTCAGAGAGAAGGCATGCGCCTCTTTCGATCTGTATCCCAGTTTGTGCTAGCCTTCTTAAGGCAAAATTGTTTAACTTATGTCTGTACTCAGATATTAATGCTTCCGCTGACTCTTGTGTATTCGATCCCTCGAGACCCCTAGCTTATAATATAAAGCTTGTATTATTTTATTTGTGTCTAGAGTTCTGTTGTGATATCTTCTCATAAGTTTTTGATTTTGATCGTACATATTTACGTATATAATTAGTATACGTTTAAATCGAGGACGTCACAGAAGACCTGTTGGGAACGCGGTTGAAGATGTTCCTACCTTGAAGCTAGATTGGGCGGCGACAAGAGACGCGTACTTGTTGGCAGGCATGGATCCGTGCTGGAGCTATCGATCGATCCGTCGCAAGTTTTGTTCTTTTCGTTGTTAACATTAACAGGCACGGCAAGTCTGCATTGGTGCTGGAAACAAAACGGGCAAGCTGTCTGCTTATCTATTCTAAATGCGTCAAACCGACACACCTCCGTACTAGTAGTGAACTTACTCCATGTCAAAACAAAAACAAAAAACTATTTTAAAGAACTTACTGTACTCCCTGTCATTATTTGTCTCAACCAAAGACCAGTAAGTAAACGCCATTGGCCATCCTGTATTCTGTCGTTTCATGATGAGTTCTATGGCAATATATTCCAGAAAAAGTTCTTCTATGGAAATTTTTACTGCCTCCAGCATATAATATACTAGTAGCTGCCTGCCGCCAACACTCGAAGTCATCGTGCATGCGCACGGCGATACTATATACTGATCCTCACGGCAGTACTGTATATACCAAGTCAAGACTCGAAGTCATCGTGCTAGCTGCAAATCGGAAGCGTCAGGGAAATTTGGCCACGCCGACCATCCGGCCCGCCTCTTGTGCTCGATAGCTACGTGGTACGTTCTTTTTTTTTTTTGTGGTTGCGTGGAAGCTAGGTGGTACGTACTTCTCGGACGGAGCAGTATATACGGAGTACAAGGCCGGTTCAAGTGATTTACACCCAATCAAGTCAGTAGCATTGAGATCTCAGCCTCACGTATGGATTCGCGGGCAACAAGGCGCATGCTCGCGTTCGTCTCGTTGCTCACGATGTGGAGCATCGCCGTCCACGTTTCATTGCCGGCGGCGGCGGCGCCTGCGCGGGCGCGAGTCGGCGTGGTGCTGGACCTGACGAGCGACGTGGGGAGGAAGAGCCTCACCTGCATTTCCAAGGCCCTGGACGGGTTCTACCTCAAGCATCCGAGTTGCGCCAAGCTGGTGGAGCTACGCGTGAGGGATTCGGCCGGAGACGCCGTCAAGGCGGCGCACGCTGGTAAATTTAACGTTCAAGCGTATATATATATATATATCTTCAACTTTGTGTGTCTCCAGCATCACTCCCTCTTTAATTAGGAGTTTGGGCAGACCGATTTTGTTCTCTCTTTCTCTATACAGAAATTAAGATTTTAGGCCCCACGAAGGGAATTTCCCCCGGTTTTTTCCCCTCCAGTTGTGAAGCAAACCAAACTAAAAGATCTAGAACTTTGGAAGTTTGAAATTTCTGAGCTTCCAAATTGGGGAGTTCAAATCCCTGAAGTTGAAATTTCAAATTCAAAATTCAGAAGTTCGAAAATCTCAGGAGTTTATTTTAAATTATGGAAGTACGTACAAGCCTTTCAGAAATAGTACTGTACCATTTTCTTTGAAGGTGCCGAACAAGGGAAACTTGCCAAAACATAGTGTGTCAAATAAGAAATTCATTAGAACGGAAAAAAAATTATCTTTGTCTCAGAAGTGACCACGCCTCTTTTGGTGGGCGGGTGTCCGCCAATTAGGTTCGCCTCAGAGAAATACTATCTCTCAAGCCGTTAAGCGAATTCACCACACGCCTGTAGTCCCTCACTTGGATGTGAAGCTTTGATACAATACAACAATTAGACCAATTTGTTGGCTAATTGTTTCCAGAACATGCTTTTGATTGGCAATTTGTGATGCGTTTGTGCTTTGCAGCCGAGGACCTCATCAAGAATGCCCAAGTGCAAGCCATTATCGGGGGCCCTCAGCCACTTACCAAAGCAGATCACGGCATACACCTGGCCCAGAACAACCATATTCCATTTCTCTCCTACAACATTTCTCCAATATCGTGTGCCTTCTGGCTTGAAGAAAACGTAACAGCATCCGTAGGCCATCCCAAGATTGGATTTACATTTGAATCAAGTGACAGTATGATATTTCTTTACCCAAAAACCGTGCAAAGAAATGACATGAAACTACATACACAAAGTTCTAGTCAAGATTGCGAAGGGCAGACAGTGTTGAAGATTGCCGTGCCATTAAAAAATGGTTTTCATGAATTTGTGGAGGTTACTGGTCCTATTTCTGAGAAACAAAACATCACTGGCTATAGCATTGATATCTTCGAGGCAGCTATGAGGACTCTACATCCTGTTCCGTGCTATGAGTTTATTGTTTTTGACGGTCCTTATGATGAACTAGTAGGCAATGTGTCTTTGGGGGTGAGGCTTACTCCTACACACTTTCATCTCATCTTATTTTGTTAACATTTTTTTGAAACTAAATACATTTGAATCTTCCTAAATTTGTGGGGGATAAACAGGTGTATGATGGTGTAGTAGGCGATGTGACCATAACCGCGCAACGAGTTACAGTCGCAGACTTTACGGTGCCATACACACAGTCTGGTGTATCTATGCTTGTGCTTACCGAGGATGAACCAACCACAATCAGTTGGACATTTGTAAAGCCATTGAGTAAGAATCTTTGGTTTGCAACTATTGCCTTCTTATTCTATACTGGCTTTGTTGTGTGGATGATTGAACTACCCACAAATCAAGAGTGCCAAGGATTAAGTTTGACACGGTGCAGCACTGCCCTCTACTTTGTTTTCTCAACTTTGACGTTTTCTCATGGTCAGCACATCAACCTAAAACTTCTAACGATACTTGATGCCTTATCAATATATTATTGTTTTGTTACCATAGTTCTATGATAACATAATTGTCTCGTTCTTCCCTGCACAGGTCAAAGTATTAGAAGCCCTTTGACAAAAATTGTTGTGGTGATATGGTGCTTTGTTGTGTTGATTCTAGTGCAAAGCTATACAGCTAGCTTGTCATCCATGTTGACTGCAAAGCGGCTCCGCCCTAGGGTGTCAAATCTAGATCAACTTCAACGGAACGACGACTTTGTAGGATACCAAGATGATTCATTTGTGCGGTCCTTCTTGATAAAGCATCATAATATCAGTGAAAGTAGGTTAAGAAACTACAGCACCAAAGAAGAATATGATGTTGCTTTGAGGAAGGGGTCCAAGAATGGAGGGGTGTCGGCCATTGTCGATGAGATCCCCTATTTAACTTCTTTCATCTCTGATAGTCGGTACAAAAAGGACTTTATGATGCTTGGGTGCATATACGAGACCCCTGGATTTGGTTTTGTAAGCTTCTCAGCCTACCGTGATATATTCATGATTACTCCTTGTTGCTTATATTTCATTCTTGGGAGTACTTTCTAACATCATGTTTTTATGGTCAGGCATTTCGTCAAGGTTTTCCGCTAGTACATAACATTTCTACTGCAATCCTAAACCTAGCAGAAGGGGTTAGTGGTTCACAAATAGAAGTTAAATGGTTCGGCACAACTTTACCATCGATTGGTGCTAGCACAATTTCTGACGGTGATTCTGTGCCTCTCACATTACAAAGCTTCTCCGGGCTCTTTTTGATCACTGGATCCATTTCAACTCTCATGCTACTGATAAGCATTGTGAAGTTGTTTTATGACAAAAGCAACACCTCTAGAAACACTGTTCCTGACCAACAACCTCTTGGTGAAGCTAGCAATGATGATACAAATCGATACAATAGTGGCGAGGATTCCCATTCGATACGAATCAGCATGGGCAACAACCCCGACCCTGACCAACAACGTCTTCATGAAGTTAGCAATGATGATTTCCAGGGTGTCCATCGGGAAGGTGGAAATGATGGGGATGCTCAGCCTGATCTAATGGAGCAGAATTGCTGCACAATGGCTCTATGCCTGCAGGACACATTCAGATTGAGATGAGCAATGTCTGAGATGAAAGGAAGCGCTAGATGCTCATGAGTACTTCTCTTATCGTTGAATCAATGTCCACAACCAATATCTTATAAGTTTTTTAATTCCATTTGTAAATACATGATGATTAGGACATACATATAGTAACTGACGTGTAATTTGACTCTTCTGGTGTAACGTTTGCATGAATGTGTTAGTACTTATTTATTCACAACAAATAAGTCTTGATACTCATACTAAAAAGGTTGTGTGCATTTCTAGTTGGTGCAGAATCCGGGAAGTAAAACTCCCTTCCAATTTTTTGCAAACAGAGCCTTGGGTCATTGATTAGGCATGTGGTTGTGCAACGTGACCATCTGGGTTCTATTCTTAAAATTGACAGGTGATCCACAAGAGGTTTTTCCATTTATTGAGGATCAAACTTGATGTGTGGTGTGAACACTCCTCAAGATAAAATCTTGGTACTCGTCAAAACATCTTTAAAGACCAGGCTTGTTGTGTGGTGAGACTACACTTCAAGATATAATATTGCTACTCATACTAAAAATTATTTATGCATCCTTAATTGATGCAGAGACTGGAAAGTGAAATTAAGCAAACATAGCCCTTGGCTCACTGGTTAGGCATGCGGCTGTGCAGCCTGATCACCCGGATTTAATTCCTAGAATTGAATAGTGATGCATAGAGGTTTTCTTCATTTATTGAGGATCAAACTTAATGTATGGTGTGACCACCACCAAGATAAAATCTTGATACTCATCAACAAGGTTACAACTTCGGGACGCGGCTAATCTGCACCCGAGCTCATATGTTCCCGCATGAACAGTAAAATCGAAAAAAAATCAAAAAAATCCAAATTTTTTTGAGAGAAACATTGACAAATGTTCTAAGTGCCTGCAGAAATTCGTCATGAAATCACATTCCTAGAAGGCGTGGCAAAAAAAACAAAAATAGTACTCTGAAAAAGCTACTTTCAAATGCATTTTGAAGCACTGAATTTGTTTTTTTTGCCACGCCTTACAGGAATGTGATTTCATGATGAATTTTTGCAGGCACTTAAAACTTTTGTCAATGTTTCTCCCAAAAAAAATTTGGAATTTTTTGAATTTTTTTCGATTTTTTTTCGATTTTACTGTTCATGCGGGAGCATATGAGCTCGGGTGCAGAATGGACTTTTCGACAACTTCGCCACTATATACCTTTGCCGCTAGAAAAGAACTATTTCACTACTCCCCTACGACGTAGCCAGCCATTTGTTGTTGAAAAACAGAAGACACGCTCTCTCTCTCTCTCTCTCTCTCTCTCTCATCAACCAATATATCTAATGAGAACGTATCTGGTGCACTAGACCTTCTTGTGCTACTGGTGTACTAGAATCGTGTAGCACATATTTAAATGTTTGAAAAAATCTGAAAAAATATTAGCACATTAAAATAACATTAATGTATGTTGTCACAAAAATTCAAATCAAAATTCAAAACATAGCTCAATATACAAAAATGACAAATTTGACATTAAATAGTACATAACATAAGTTGGGCCTTTTACACGTCCGATGCACCGGTAGCACAAGAAGCCGGGGTGCACTAGATACGTCCTCTATATCTAATGTGTCAAAATGTGCTACTCTCTTTGTTTCCAGAATAAATATCTCAACTCAACTTTATACTAAAATTAGTATAAAATTAAGACACTTATTTTGAGAGGAAGGGGTAGATTATTTGACCATTCAACAGTCAGCTGTGTCGCGGGAATCAGCTAGTTCAGAGCACTATCAGAAGCTACGCAGAAACCGCAGGCGCATACATAGCAAGCTAGCATAGGTACACGTACCTCCCCGCTGTCGATGTAAGAGTGCACGTAAAAGGACTGTACAGTACTAATATATGCAGTAGGTGTTGGTTGATCTTGGTTTTGACCGGGTAAAAAGTATCGTTAAGGGTATGGGCCACGAACCAACGTACGTGGCTGTTGACCCCAACAGAATCGCCCTGATCGGGGGCACCTCTAACCAACAGATGGTTTTGGTCGCCTATTGCAAGCACACATATAAAGGGTGGGGCCTGGATACTTATGGCACCTGAGTTCACGTACATGATATCTAGCCCCTTAATTCCCTCAAACCTACCGATCTAGGGGTGTGTTACGCAATGGGAAGGCCGTTTCCATCGCCAGCCGCCGCAAGGCTGTGCCGGCGGTTTCCTGCTGCCACCGCGAAGCTCCTGGGTGAGCTGCTGCCTCTCCACGACTACATCACCTTGGCGCCACTGGTGCTGCTCATCCTCGCCACTTGAGATCATGGGCTCCGCTGTGCCTGCATCGAGCAAGCCTGTAAGATCTCACAAACCTCTTTGTTAATCATATCTTAGGTGATCTAATGCTAGGCAAATAATCCGATTGCAATAAACCTAAAGATTTTTCCTAACAATGGTATCTTGAGCCGTGTAAGCCTAGATTAGATCCCTAATGATCATCTAATTATGTTAATATCAACAATTAAGTTCAGATGATCATTGTTTAAGGTTAATGATTAAGTTCAGACTGTTGGTTTTAGCCATCTTTGGGGTTCGTGCTTTTCGGTCAAGATCTAATTCGCTAGGGGGTTTAGTCCTAATCAGAGAATAATGATGATTAACCCGTTCGGCTAGTCTAATTATTATTATTTTGCCATGCTTCCGCATAATGTTAATGTAATCATGATAACTAGCCCCTGTTAGCCATTAGAATATGATGAATTGGCGCAATTAAAGAAAGCCCCAATTCAGACGAACCCTAACTCTAGTCAATCCCCAAATTTTTGGGAACCCTACAAAGTCAATCCCATGCCTCAAATCGAAAGAAAAGAAACTAAAGAGGGGCTGGATCTTACGTTTATGAGCATGCCGGTCTTAGGGTCCGCACGGCCACGGCCACCGCCGTGCGTGTACGCCATGGCCGGAACGCCGCTGTCTCTCGTTACGGCGCGGAAAGAAGATGCAACCGCTGCTGGACTTCGTGCCTTGTTCCTCGCTGTCGCCGTCAAAGCGTGCGCCGGCAGCCGCCGGCGAAATGCCCGTAAACGCCACGGCTACGTGGTCGCGTCTCCGGAGCTACGCTCGACGGAGGAGCGCGCCGGACCAAGTCCTTGTGCACGCTGCTCCGGCGAGCGAAGCTACCGCGTCGCCATGTCCGGCGTGCCTCGCGCCGCCGTGTCTTCTTGTGCGCGCGCGCCTCACCGTCGCCGCCGCAGTTGGACCACTCCTCTGGAGAGAGCGAGAAAATCGGGATGGATGGAGAAAAATGAGGGCTAGGGTTTCGACTGGTGGCGGTTTTGTTCCACTAGAGATCGATCTGGTCCGTCCGATTCGATCGTACGGCCACGATCAAGGCGGTGGCCGCATGGGCCTTCGGGAGTCTTACAAGCCGCTTTTGCGGCTGGGCTTCGGCCCAGTTTGTCTAAGCCCGGGAGGATTTTTTCTTTCCTCTGAATCTTTTCTCCTAGGCCGAATCAATAAAAGTCTGACGTGGTTTTCATGGGCCAATTCTGATGTTCTGTGTATTTTCCCTTATTCAGTGCTATTTTGTATTATGATGATTCTCAAAATGTCTTGCACTGTTTTAAAATGAAAATAGCTAGAAAATTATGTTATTTTTACAGAATTAAAAGGAGCCAATAAGAAATATTTTTTGTTTTATCTTGACACATGAAATTTAATGTTGAGTATCATTTTAAATATCTATTGACATTGAAAATTAATGTTGTCAAATTTATATTTAATATGAGAATGATGTGGCCAATATGTATGATGAATTATTCAGGCATTTTCTTGTTTTCAGTACAGTTTATGGAGTTTGAATTTTTCAAATAATGTCTTATGTACTGTTTTAAATTGGAGAATGTCCGAAATTTAAGGGGTGAATAATGCTATGAGATTATGATGTTATTTATATGGTATTATTTTTTAGTGATAATCTCTCTTTAATAGCATTTTAATGTTGAATTATTAACGTGATGAGATGATTTTATTCGCATGATTACGTGTAACTCTCTAAAGTTTCTAGACATTTTGTTCGAAGGTTTTATTTGAGCATGAAGTTTAAGTTGTGATCATTTCTCAAGTCTGGCCAAGGCCATCTTAAGGAAGTGTTAGTGGCGGCGTGGTTCGGCTTTTCCGCACCGCACTACGCAGTCTAATGATGATGAGCCATAATGTTAAACCACTATGTGAGGTGCATTTTGTGTCTTTTGGCATGCATTGACAGAAGGTGACGGAGGCTCGGCATAATGATTCACAGAAGAAGAATATTTAGAGAAATTTAATGTCATATCATGGTCATGAGCTGTCATTTATTGACTGCTAAAATTTTACCAAATGTTATTATTCGGTGAAAGCATGGTGTAATATCCAAATTTTGTTTGGAGAATGTTTATGGTGTCATTACACAAAGGGTGTCAATCTAATGTTTACTCTGATGTGATTGAAGTTTTTTAATGATAAACCTTGACATATTTTATTGATATTATTGACATTATGATGTCAAAGTTTAATGTAAGATGATCAGTGATAAATTATGAATCCATGTTTGTGATAACACATAGGATTGCACCATATAATGGTGCTTTATGTTAATGTTGGCTACTAATTTAGTAATAAGTTTGCTGATCATTATGTGATTCGAAGTTTCTAGAGCCAAAACAGGAAGTTTTTGTTAGAGATGTCATTTATGAGCATATGTTTTATGGTATATGACAATATTCTGACCAACGTTGATTATTGTCATGTCCAAATTTTGGATCAAAAGTGATCTTCTCCATTTTCAACCCAACGGTGATACGGATTAGAACATGAGTATCTTGTTTTGATTGAGGCCATTCAAGTGTTTTGTTTGATGTTTAATAATGATGCTCATAAAATCGTGTCCTTGTTTAGCAATGGACCACAAAGTTGAGTTCATTTATTTGAACAATGGAGTTGATCTTCACAAATGGAAGGAAAGGGCTCTCTTAATGATAGAGGTTTTGGACCTTCATGAGTTTTCTATTGTGAACTCTGATGACAAGATGGAAAAGTATGACCAGAAAGCAATTGAGTGGGAGAAACCATATTTCACTCCTTATCATGAAGCATACCATCTCCTCTGAGATAAAGAATGTATTTTTTTTAGTATATGTCAATAAGTACTTGGGCTCTATTAAGGAACATTTTAAAGATATTTACCCATTGAAGATGGGCTTTAAGGGGTTTTGCTACGAGGACAATAAAGAATAAAGCAATAGAAGACATTTTGTTTATTCATATGAACCTTTTGTCCTTCATAATCAACCCTTTTATGATCGTCTTACCATGTGGTGAGAATATTTATGAACGAATTATTTTCAATAATGATATGTGCCATGGCACTCTTAAGGTGTATGTGAATAATGAGACCTTGTCGAAATTGTGGTCATGTTTACCACATTTCGAGGGGGAGAATGGAATGTCTCATTGAATATTGGAAATGATGAACGCATTAATTAATTCTCCGAGTAGGATGGAACCAACGAGAAGTCTTATTTTGGAGAATGAATGATTATAGTGAGTGAAAGATCACATGAAGAGAATGAATGATTATAGTGAGTGAAAGATCACATGAATGTCTTGATTTTTTTTAATGAGAAACTACATGTACTTGCTCCCTTATGAGAATTATGAAGCACACATGAATGTTGAAGTGGCAAGCTTGCTAATCTAATGTTGATTATGATGTGACTGTGGTTATACTTCTGACCAACGTCATTTATAATCATGTGTCACACTTTATTGAAGTGGCAAGTTTGTCAGTATCATGTGGCTCATGTTTATATTTCTGACCAACGTTGTTTTATAATCATGTGTCGCAACTCATGAAGTTCTTTGCCATCTTCTACCCAACGGTGTTGTGGTTTAGAGCTCAGATGATTGTCATCAAGTTTTTGGATTTATGTTCTCCATTTTTAAAGTGATTATCAAGGAACCTGGAGCATGTGAATATGAATCTTAAGGATAACTCCATTAGATCTTTGTTCATATGCATTAGGCAATTTGAGAAGAAATTCCTAATGCAACACTTAGTGTTGAGCCTTAACAATTTCCCTGCGTTTGATAATGTGTGTGAATGATCATCTTAGCGCGTTCTTGCCATATAGGATGGAAGTTATGAGCTATAATGATGTAACTCAATAGAGTTTTCTTGGTGAGTTGTTGTGACGCTTGTGTTATTATTATAACATGCTCTTGTGTTGGCTGAGTGAAAAATGTACGTATGACTCAACCGTAAGGTTCCGTCATGAAGATAAAGTTGACATAAGGCATATTATTCAAAGAAATACAATTATGAAACAAGACAAGCGCTGGGACACTCATACCATAAGTCGAGGGGGAGTAAGCTCACTACCTTGTGAAGATGAAATATTTTTGTCGAGCCAAGAAATTTCTATCTTCTATTTATGAGTATGAGTCTTGGTGATGCCTCATATTACTTTGCTTGTATTTAGTTTTGCCAAGATATTGGTCCAAAAGGAGTATAAGTTTTATTATGATGGCATACGTCAATAGATTACAAAAAAAATGGTTATGTACTAGTACTCTGTCTCACCTGCTATTAAAGTTAAGGGCAATAAAAGTGGACATCTTAGTGTTCAAGGAACCATTATGAACTGATCAGATAATGTTAGTTCCTTATGCTTTAGCTGTCAGAAGCAATATAAGTATTCAAGTATAAATGTGCCCTATTTATGATCGGGATAATTGGCAAATGCACAAGTTCAGAAATGGACAACTCGAAAGGTCATTGAAAAGTTTCGCAGTAAATCAAGGCAATAAAGTTTACATGCTCAATAATAAGAGGTCTTAGTAACCTCAATATCGTAGGCTATTCAGACATTGTTTTCTGCGAGGTGTGCGGATATTGAGTTTCCACGTTATGTTACATCCCCACCCTCGCATATGGAGCTATATCGTGGAAAATCTCCATAATGACAATGATGGCATCAGTAATGATGCAGTTTATTATGTGGCATGTTAAGAGGCTACTGAGCAGGTTGTATGTCAAATAAGTTTTATTCCCGAAATTATGGTGGTAGACAACATTTCTAAACCACCTACTGCAATATGAATGTGCAATTTTCTTTGTCAGTAACAACAAGTCATATGGCGTTGCCAAAACCATTGACAATATGTTTTTTGTTGTGAAAGATAGAATCCAGGATCAAGCTATTGAAGTTGAGTGTATGAGTATGTCTGAATGTTTTACGGATCCGTTTATCGAAGGCTTACCACCCAATTGTAAGATTATGTTGCTAGCATGGGTTGTTGGAAAGCCTTTTTGATCCTGGAAGTAAGGACCTTCGAAACAAACCACCCCCATTAAGTAATATGTTTTCCATTTTGAAGTAGGCTGATGTATTATAAGTGTTAAGGTTTAATGGCATTACATTCGCTGTTGTAACACCTTACTTTTATATATTATTCCTATGGAAAATGGGCGAATGAAGTTGAGCCTAACGATCAAGGGGGAGAATGTTGGTTGATCTCGGCTTTGACCGGGTAAAAAGTATCGTTAAGGGTATGGGCCACAAACCAACGTACGTGGCTGTTGACCCCAACAGAATCGCCCTGATCGGGGGCACCTCTAACCAACAGATGGTTTTGGTCCCCTATTGCGAGCACACATATAAAGGGTGGGGCCTGGATACTTATGGCACCTGAGTTCACGTACATGATATCTAGCCCCTTAATTCCCTCAAACCTACCGAGCTAGGGGTGTGTTATGCAATGGGAAGGCCGTTTCCATCGCCAGCCGCCGCAAGGCTGTGCCGGCGGTTTCCTGCTGCCACCGCGAAGCTCCTGGGTGAGCTGCTGCCTCTCCACGACTACATCACCTTGGCGCCACTGGTGCTGCTCATCCTCGCCACTTGAGATCATGGGCTCCGTTGTGCCTGCATCGAGCAAGCCTGTAAGATCTCACAAACCTCTTTGTTAATCATATCTTAGGTGATCTAATGCTAGGCAAATAATCCGATTGCAAGAAACCTAAAGATTTTTTCTAACAATGGTATCTTGAGCCGTGTAAGCCTAGATTAGATCCCTAATGATCATCTAATTATGTTAATATCAACAATTAAGTTCAGATGATCATTGTTTAAGGTTAATGATTAAGTTCAGACTGTTGGTTTTAGCCATCTTTAGGGTTCGTGCTTTTCGGTCAAGATCTAATTCGCTAGGGGGTTTAGTCCTAATCAGAGAATAATGATGACTAACCCGTTCGGCTAGTCTAATTATTATTATTTTGCCATGCTTCCGCATAATGTTAATGTAATCATGATAACTAGCCCCTGTTAGCCATTAGAATATGATGAATTGGCGCAATTAAAGAAAGCCCCAATTCAGACGAACCCTAACTCTAGTCAATCCCCAAATATTTGGGAACCCTACAAAGTCAATCCCATGCCTCAAATCGAAAGAAAAGAAACTAAAGAGGGGCTGGATCTTACGTTTATGAGCATGTCGGCCTTAGGGTCCGCACGGCCACGGCCACCGCCGTGCGTGTACGCCATGGCCGGAACGCCGCTGTCTCTCGTTACGGCGCGGAAAGAAGATGCAACCGCTGCTGGACTTCGTGCCTTGTTCCTCGCCGTCGCCGTCAACGCGTGCGCCGGCAGCCGCCGGCGAAATGCCCGTAAACGCCACGGCTACGTGGTCGCGTCTCCGGAGCTACGCTCGACGGAGGAGCGCGCCGGACCAAGTCCTTGTGCACGCTGCTCCGGCGAGCGAAGCTACCGCGTCGCCATGTCCGGCGTGCCTCGCGTCGCCGTGTCTTCTTGTGCGCGCGCGCCTCACCGTCGCCGCCGCAGTTGGACCACTCCTCTGGAGAGAGCGAGAAAATCGGGATGGATGGAGAAAAATGAGGGCTAGGGTTTCGACTGGTGGCGGTTTTGTTCCACTAGAGATCGATCTGGTCCGTCCGATTTGATCGTAC
The DNA here is from genome assembly GCF_002162155.2 of Triticum dicoccoides. Classification (NCBI taxonomy): domain Eukaryota; kingdom Viridiplantae; phylum Streptophyta; class Magnoliopsida; order Poales; family Poaceae; genus Triticum; species Triticum dicoccoides. The sequence goes on along the minus strand of NC_041392.1, from coordinate 115,151,389 downwards.
GACCACGATCAAGGCGGTGGCCGCATGGGCCTTCGGGAGTCTTACAAGCCGCTTTTGCGGCTGGGCTTCGGCCCAGTTTGTCTAAGCCCGGGAGGATTTTTTCTTTCCTCTGAATCTTTTCTCCTAGGCCGAATCAATAAAAGTCTGACGTGGTTTTCATGGGCCAATTCTGATGTTCTGTGTATTTTCCCTTATTCAGTGCTATTTTGTATTATGATGATTCTCAAAATGTCTTGCACTGTTTTAAAATGAAAATAGCTAGAAAATTATGTTATTTTTACAGAATTAAAAGGAGCCAATAAGAAATATTTTTTGTTTTATCTTGACACATGAAATTTAATGTTGAGTATCATTTTAAATATCTATTGACATTGAAAATTAATGTTGTCAAATTTATATTTAATATGAGAATGATGTGGCCAATATGTATGATGAATTATTCAGGCATTTTCTTGTTTTCAGTACAGTTTATGGAGTTTGAATTTTTCAAATAATGTCTTATGTACTGTTTTAAATTGGAGAATGTCCGAAATTTAAGGGGTGAATAATGCTATGAGATTATGATGTTATTTATATGGTATTATTTTTTAGTGATAATCTCTCTTTAATAGCATTTTAATGTTGAATTATTAACGTGATGAGATGATTTTATTCGCATGATTACGTGTAACTCTCTAAAGTTTCTAGACATTTTGTTCGAAGGTTTTATTTGAGCATGAAGTTTAAGTTGTGATCATTTCTCAAGTCTGGCCAAGGCCATCTTAAGGAAGTGTTAGTGGCGGCGTGGTTCGGCTTTTCCGCACCGCACTACGCAGTCTAATGATGATGAGCCATAATGTTAAACCACTATGTGAGGTGCATTTTGTGTCTTTTGGCATGCATTGACAGAAGGTGACGGAGGCTCGGCATAATGATTCACAGAAGAAGAATATTTAGAGAAATTTAATGTCATATCATGGTCATGAGCTGTCATTTATTGACTGCTAAAATTTTACCAAATGTTATTATTCGGTGAAAGCATGGTGTAATATCCAAATTTTGTTTGGAGAATGTTTATGGTGTCATTACACAAAGGGTGTCAATCTAATGTTTACTCTGATGTGATTGAAGTTTTTTAATGATAAACCTTGACATATTTTATTGATATTATTGACATTATGATGTCAAAGTTTAATGTAAGATGATCAGTGATAAATTATGAATCCATGTTTGTGATAACACATAGGATTGCACCATATAATGGTGCTTTATGTTAATGTTGGCTACTAATTTAGTAATAAGTTTGCTGATCATTATGTGATTCGAAGTTTCTAGAGCCAAAACAGGAAGTTTTTGTTAGAGATGTCATTTATGAGCATATGTTTTATGGTATATGACAATATTCTGACCAACGTTGATTATTGTCATGTCCAAATTTTGGATCAAAAGTGATCTTCTCCATTTTCAACCCAACGGTGATACGGATTAGAACATGAGTATCTTGTTTTGATTGAGGCCATTCAAGTGTTTTGTTTGATGTTTAATAATGATGCTCATAAAATCGTGTCCTTGTTTAGCAATGGACCACAAAGTTGAGTTCATTTATTTGAACAATGGAGTTGATCTTCACAAATGGAAGGAAAGGGCTCTCTTAATGATAGAGGTTTTGGACCTTCATGAGTTTTCTATTGTGAACTCTGATGACAAGATGGAAAAGTATGACCTGAAAGCAATTGAGTGGGAGAAACCATATTTCACTCCTTATCATGAAGCATACCATCTCCTCTGAGATAAAGAATGTATTTTTTTTAGTATATGTCAATAAGTACTTGGGCTCTATTAAGGAACATTTTAAAGATATTTACCCATTGAAGATGGGCTTTAAGGGGTTTTGCTATGAGGACAATAAAGAATAAAGCAATAGAAGACATTTTGTTTATTCATATGAACCTTTTGTCCTTCATAATCAACCCTTTTATGATCGTCTTACCATGTGGTGAGAATATTTATGAACGAATTATTTTCAATAATGATATGTGCCATGGCACTCTTAAGGTGTATGTGAATAATGAGACCTCGTCGAAATTGTGGTCATGTTTACCACATTTCGAGGGGGAGAATGGAATGTCTCATTGAATATTGGAAATGATGAACGCATTAATTAATTCTCCGAGTAGGATGGAACCAACGAGAAGTCTTATTTTGGAGAATGAATGATTATAGTGAGTGAAAGATCACATGAAGAGAATGAATGATTATAGTGAGTGAAAGATCACATGAATGTCTTGATTTTTTTTAATGAGAAACTACATGTACTTGCTCCCTTATGAGAATTATGAAGCACACATGAATGTTGAAGTGGCAAGCTTGCTAATCTAATGTTGATTATGATGTGACTGTGGTTATACTTCTGACCAACGTCATTTATAATCATGTGTCACACTTTATTTAAGTGGCAAGTTTGTCAGTATCATGTGGCTCATGTTTATATTTCTGACCAACGTTGTTTTATAATCATGTGTCGCAACTCATGAAGTTCTTTGCCATCTTCTACCCAACGGTGTTGTGGTTTAGAGCTAAGATGATTGTCATCAAGTTTTTGGATTTATGTTATCCATTTTTAAAGTGATTATCAAGGAACCTGGAGCATGTGAATATGAATCTTAAGGATAACTCCATTAGATCTTTGTTCATATGCATTAGGTAATTTGAGAAGAAATTCCTAATGCAACACTTAGTGTTGAGCCTTAACAATTTCCCTGCGTTTGATAATGTGTGTGAATGATCATCTTAGCGCGTTCTTGCCATATAGGATGGAAGTTATGAGCTATAATGATGTAACTCAATAGAGTTTTCTTGGTGAGTTGTTGTGACGCTTGTGTTATTATTATAACATGCTCTTGTGTTGGCTGAGTGAAAAATGGACGTATGACTCAACCGTAAGGTTCCGTCATGAAGATAAAGTTGACATAAGGCATATTATTCAAAGAAATACAATTATGAAACAAGACAAGCGCTGGGACACTCATACCATAAGTCGAGGGGGAGTAAGCTCACTACCTTGTGAAGATGAAATATTTTTGTCGAGCCAAGAAATTTCTATCTTCTATTTATGAGTATGAGTCTTGGTGATGCCTCATATTACTTTGCTTGTATTGAGTTTTGCCAAGATATTGGTCCAAAAGGAGTATAAGTTTTATTATGATGGCATACGTCAATAGAGTACAAAAAAAATGGTTATGTACTAGTACTCTGTCTCACCTGCTATTAAAGTTAAGGGCAATAAAAGTGGACATCTTAGTGTTCAAGGAACCATTATGAACTGATCAGATAATGTTAGTTCCTTATGCTTTAGCTGTCAGAAGCAATATAAGTATTCAAGTATAAATGTGCCCTATTTATGATCGGGATAATTGGCAAATGCACAAGTTCAGAAATGGACAACTCGAAAGGCCGTTGAAAAGTTTCGCAGTAAATCAAGGCAATAAAGTTTACATGCTCAATAATAAGAGGTCTTAGTAACCTCAATATCGTAGGCTATTCAGACATTGTTTTCTGCGAGGTGTGCGGATATTGAGTTTCCACGTTATGTTACATCCCCACCCTCGCATATGGAGCTATATCGTGGAAAATCTCCATAATGACAATGATGGCATCAGTAATGATGCAGTTTATTATGTGGCATGTTAAGAGGCTACTGAGCAGGTTGTATGTCAAATAAGTTTTATTCCCGAAATTATGGTGGTAGACAACATTTCTAAACCACCTACTGCAATATGAATGTGCAATTTTCTTTGTCAATAACAACAAGTCAAATGACGTTGCCAAAACCATTGACAATATGTTTTTTGTTGTGAAAGATAGAATCCAGGATCAAGCTATTGAAGTTGAGTGTATGAGTATGTCTGAATGTTTTACGGATCCGTTTATCGAAGGCTTACCACCCAATTGTAAGATTATGTTGCTAGCATGGGTTGTTGGAAAGCCTTTTTGATCCTGGAAGTAAGGACCTTCGAAACAAACCACCCCCATTAAGTAATATGTTTTCCATTTTGAAGTAGGCTGATGTATTATAAGTATTGAGGTTTAATGGCATTACATTCGCTGTTGTAACACCTTACTTTTATATATTATTCCTATGGAAAATGGGCGAATGAAGTTGAGCCTAACGATCAAGGGGGAGAATGTTGGTTGATCTCGGCTTTGACCGGGTAAAAAGTATCGTTAAGGGTATGGGCCATGAACCAACGTACGTGGCTGTTGACCCCAACAGAATCGCCTTGATCGGGGGCACCTCTAACCAACAGATGGTTTTGGTCCCCTATTGCGAGCACACATATAAAGGGTGGGGCCTGGATACTTATGGCACCTGAGTTCACGTACATGATATCTAGCCCCTTAATTCCCTCAAACCTACCGATCTAGGGGTGTGTTACGCAATGGGAAGGCCGTTTCCATCGCCAGCCGCCGCAAGGCTGTGCCGGCGGTTTCCTGCTGCCACCGCGAAGCTCCTGGGTGAGCTGCTGCCTCTCCACGACTACATCACCTTGGCGCCACTGGTGCTGCTCATCCTCGCCACTTGAGATCATGGGCTCCGCTGTGCCTGCATCGAGCAAGCCTGTAAGATCTCACAAACCTCTTTGTTAATCATATCTTAGGTGATCTAATGCTAGGCAAATAATCCGATTGCAATAAACCTAAAGATTTTTCCTAACAGTAGGACCTGAGTGTATAAACTAGAACGAACGTCACTGTATGAGAATGTTCAAAACCACTGCTGATTCCCTCGCTTAACTGCACATAGCATTTTCATGATCTAAAGAAGTTGTACGGATAACCTCTGACTGAGCTCACCGTGAACTGATCAAACAAAGCTACAAAATCTATTGCTTCCTCCGGCAGAGAAACATTGCACCGGCCGGCCGAAACGTCACTGCGTTCGCGAGCTTGGCAGGGAGGCGGCTGACCGGCGATCGACCGAGGATGCTCCACGAAATTCACCCATCGCCCGTCACAAGCTCAGTAGCTCACTCACCTACGTAGCTCGATCGCTGTATATAAATGCCGGTGTTGCGCTGCTCCTGCTCCGTATGTAAACCACACAGACACAGCAAGTAAGTACAGTGCACAGGTGCAGAGTTCAGTCTCGTGCCATGGCGTGTTCGGCGAGGCGCTGCCTCTCTCGGCTCGTGCTTTGGAGCACCACCTGGTCGTCGTTAGCCACGGCGGCGCCGGCGCGGGTCGGCGTGGTGCTGGACCTGACTAGCGACGTGGGGAGGAAGAGCCTCGCCTGCATCTCCGTCGCCCTGGATGACTTCTACCTGGAACATCCGAGCTGCGCCAAGCGGGTGGAGCTACGCGTGAGGGACCTCGGGCGAACAGGCCGTCAAGGCG
>NC_041392.1:115127909-115145738 GCF_002162155.2 Triticum dicoccoides | reverse complement strand
CAAAAAATCCACGTGACAATATAGACTAGAAAAAACTAACAAGAAGAATAAAATAAATCAATTGTATGAAATACAGACATCAAATATGCGCATATCATCCAATTGCACACAAAGCTTCACGACGAAGACCCTGTTTGTTTTGGCTTATTATGCTTCAGCTTTGCAGCTTTTCCACTTTGCCTAAAGAGCCAAAAAAGTCTTATTTAGGGGCTTTTTGCTTTGGCTTTTTGGCTTATACCATCATATAATAATATTGATAAAAGATTGTACGCATCACTCGATGCAGAGGCTGAGGGGTATCGCCTCTTTTCCAAAAAAAAGTAACAATATTAATTCATAAGCCAAAAGCCCCTATTTAGGATTTTTCTTTTTTGCTTTTAAGCCAAAGTGGAAAAGCTGCAAAAGCTGAAACACAAGCCTAAATACACAGGCATAAAAGACTTAGAGCAACTCTAGCGGACCCCGCAAAAATACAACCCGCAAAACGCGTTTGCGGGTTCACGAAAATCGCTTTTGCGGGTCAAAAACATACGCGTCCGAGCAGAACCCGTATCTAAACTTGCATAATTCGAAAAACTTCTTTCACAGGAGAAATTGTACAAACACAGTTCATCACATACTACATTGTTCATCGCATACTACATAGTTCATCACACTACAAGCATACATACTACGTTAAGCTAGTATTAGGGGGTCGGGTCTAAACGGCGGCGAGGTCGCGGCAACTGGACGACGCCGTGGAGGGGCCGGATGCTCACTCCTCCTCGCCGGAGCTGCAGAGATCGACGAACTTCTCCGCCTGCTCCGCGCGGATGCGGCGCCACTCCTCGGCCTTCTCCTTGGCGGGGAGGTTGGTGGCGACCGCCTGCCGCCACTCGAGGGCTTCGAGCTCCTCGGTGTGGCGGCGGCGCTCCTCCTCCTCGCGCACGCTCCGCTCGGCGATGGCGACGGCGATGGCGTCGAACTCCGCGACATAGTCCTCGGGCCCGACGACCCCGCGGCGGCCGAGCAGAGCGGGCTCCTCGGGCTCCTCCTTCATCGGGACGAAGGGGAACGGCGCCGGCAGCTCCGGCTCCTCCTCCTCGTCCGACCACTCCCTCTTCACGGGGAGGAAGCCCGCGGCGGAGGAGGAGGAGGATCCGGCGTACGAAAAACGCGCGGAAGAGAATGACGCGCGCCGGCGGTCGAAGCTCGCCGACGGCGAAAGCCCGCGGTTGGTCCAGTTCCGCGCGCAGCGCTTCCTCGCGCCGTCGGACCGAACGCGCCGCTCGCGCTCCGGGTCCCTCTGACGGCCGGATCGGCTGCCGGAGTCGCGTCCGGAGCTCCACATTCGCCCCCACATGGTAGCTAGAGGCAGGGCGGAGGGTCGCCGGCGGCGAGAAATTGGGAGAGGAGAAAGGGGGACCGGATGGCTCGCGGTGACGGGAGGATACGGTTTGGACACGCAAAAAGGTCGCGGAACCGCACTTACAGTGCTCGGGGCGTGCGGTTTGCGGGCTGTGGCAAAAGTTTTTGCGGGCCGGGCGAGTATGCGGGCTCTGTTCTGGCCGCAAAATTGGCCCGAGCCCGCATACTCGCCGAAATTTTTGCGGGCCAGGCATTTTGCGGGGTCTACTAGAGTTGCTCTTATATGATGCCCTGTGCCAAAGAAAGGTTCTCTAAAAAACCTTTGTTAGATCACCGACTACTGTTATATTTGCACATGGCACCACAGCCGTAAGCCTCTTCGATGCCTAAGAATTTCAGAAAATTTCAAATATATTTACCATTTTGTTTCAAATTTACTGTTTATGCGAGTGCATATGAGCTTGTGTGCGGAAAGCAAACATTCGACAAATATTTCATTTTGCTAAGACAATATTTTGATCAATAACCTCTCTTCATACTACTTATGTTTGCCTTCATGTAACCTGTACCACGAGATATATTTTCATAAGAATTTAGTTAGTTGTAATTTTGTATTGCATAAACAGTTTGTCTAATTCACATCTAGATGTTATTTAAGGATATCACATCTAAGCTCCCACAAATATATAATGTAGCAACAAGAAACAAAAAAAATTAAGAAAAGACCACAAATAAAGTGGACATCAACTTATATGTGACATAACTATGTCACATCTAGATGTGTATTAGACAGACCCTTGCATAAAACATACCCCGTCCATTCCATTTCATTAGAAGTATTTTTTTGCGCCTATGGGCGTATTTGCTTTAGGTAGATTCTGGATTGTGGATTGTTATATGTATTTACCTTTCATCCCAAGTAGATTCCAATTAAACCCCCTCCCCCCGAATTGGTAAGACCATTAATTAATTGTCAGTAATTACCTCTCTAATCAATGTTGTTACCAGAGGCATTTCTATCATAAAGTACCTTTCTAACAATTTTGATCCTTGGGGCGTTGAGGCTTAGGAAATACACCTACAGAAGTGACCCTTGGCACATTGTCACAATCTTCATAACGTAATTTGACTGCTAATATTTACCACAAACCAAGTGATGATTTAATCATCATCTAAGTCCATTTTTTATGCAATCATATTAACTCGTTAGAACATTTATGCCCCTGTTGGAATGCATGTAAAATGGTTGAAGTGAACTAGTGACACATTTTTCCCCCGACCATCCAACAACACCTTGATTCTCACACTAATTCTTTAAATTTGAATAGATGCTATTGAAAGAACAAAAAAGCTCAAAAGGTGTGATGAGTAAGCAGATTACATTTTCAGTCTTCACACAAGTCCACGTTCAACAATCGAGAAACAAGCATCTAAAAAAACCTTTTTTAGGGGTTCTAAAAAAACCATGTGGTAAGCAAGCCAAAATATATAAAAAATACAAGCATCTAGAAAACATTCGAAAAACAAGTGAAAGCCCGTCTACTTCAAAAAAAGGTCCAAGCCCATGACGTTCGCAAAGAAAGGTCCAAGCCCATCCCTGTGCTGACCTCAAGCCCTCAAGGTGTTCGACGCTTCGACCCCGCGCCGCCATGGCCTCCATCTCCGCCACCGCCGGCGCTGCGAAGGTCCTCGCTCACAAGGTTTCCCCTCTCTTGCCTCTCTGAATCTTCCCGTCAGGTCCTCCGCTTGCCTTCCCCGTCCGCCGCCGACACAGCAGCAGCAGCACACGAACACGAGCACTGACCATGTCCCCTGGCGAGTGCTTCCCGGCAGGTTGGTGGCGACCGCCTGCCGCCACTCGAGGGCTTTGAGCTCCTCGGCGTGGCGGTGGCGCTCCTCCTCCTCGCGCACGCTCCGCTCGGCGATGGCGGCGGCGATGGCGTCGAACTCCGCGACGTAGTCCTCGGGCCCGACGACCCCGCGGCGGCCGAGCAGAGCGGGCTCCTCGGGCTCCTCCTTCATCGGCACGAAGGGGAACGGCGCCGGCAGCTCCGGCTCCTCCTCCTCGTCTGACCACTCCCTCTTCACAGGGAGGAAGCCCGCGGCGGAGGAGGAGGAGGATCCGGTGTACGAAAAACGCGCGGAGGAGAATGACGCGCACCGTCGGTCGAAGCTCGCCGACGGCGAAAGCCCGCGGTTGGTCCACTTCCGCGCGCAGCGCTTCCTCGCGCCGTCGGACCGGACGCGCCGCTCGCGCTCCGGGTCCCTCTGACGGCCGGATCGGCTGCCGGAGCCGCGTCCGGAGCTCCACATTCGCCCCCACATGGCAGCTGGAGGCAGGGCGGAGGGTCGCCGGCAGCGAGAAATTGGTAGAGGAGAAAGGGGGATCGGATGGCTCGCGGTGACGGGAGGATAGGGTTTGGGCACGCAAAAGGGTCGCGGAACCGCACTTACAGTGCTCGGGGCGTGCGGTTTGCGGGCTGCGGCAAAAGTTTTTGCGGGCCGGGCGATTATGCAGGCTCTGTTCTGGCCGCAAAATTGGCCCGAACCCGCATACTCGCCGGAATTTTTGCGGGCCGGGCATTTTGCGGGGTCTGCTAGAGTTGCTCTTATATGATGCCCTGTGCCAAAGAAAGGTGCTCTAAAAAACCTTTGTTAGATCACCGACTACTGTTATATTTGCACATGGCACCACAGCCGTAAGCCTCTTCGATGCCTAAGAATTTTAGAAAATTTCAAATATATTTACCATTTTGTTTCAAATTTATTGTTTATGCGAGTGCATATGAGCTTGTGTGCGGAAAGCAAACATTCGACAAATATTTCATTTTGCTAAGACAATATTTTGATCAATAACCTCTCTTCATACTACTTATGTTTGCCTTCATGTAACCTGTACCACGAGATATATTTTCATAAGAATTTAGTTAGTTGTAATTTTGTATTGCATAAGCAGTTAGTCTAATTCACATCTAGATATTATTTAAGAATATCACATCTAAGCTCCCACAAGTATATAATGTAGCAACAAGAAACAAGAAAAACTAGAAAAAGACCACAAATAGAGTGGACATCAACTTGTATGTGACATAACTATGTCACATCTAGATGTGTCCTAGACACACCCTTGCATAAAACATACCCCGTCCATTCCATTTCATTAGAAGTATTTTTTTGCGCCTATGGGCGTATTTGCTTTAGGTTGATTCTGGATTGTGGATTGTTATATATATTTACCTTTCATCCCAAGTAGATTCCAATTAAACCCCCTCCCCCCAATTGGTAAGACCATTAATTAATTGTCAGTAATTACCTCTCTAATCAATGTTGTTACCAGAGGCATTTCTATCATAAAGTACCTTTCTAACAATTTTGATCCTTAGGGTGTTGTCGGAGTAATCGACCACAGGTACCCCGAGGACGGCAAGAAGATATTTCAAGACATCGAGGCTAGCAAAGCCCCTCAGTCTGACTATGCCAGCCAGCCGGCTGCCGACTGCGCCAACCAGCCGGCTGCCGACTGCGTCAACCAGTCGGCTGCCGACTGCAGCACGATCCGACACCGACAAGACCCTGACACGATGGCCATACCGCGGACAAGATGGCTGTATCCGAACACTGTTGAGCAATAATGATACGCTGTAGCAGGTGTGAGATGTCACATCATTATCTCCCAAATAGTGAAGTTGGTCACATGGGCCATCCCTTGTCCCCTGGGCTCCCCTTTATAAGGAGCACCAGGGGAGGCTCACGGCCAGGGGAGCCTCTATGGCCTCTTGACCATTCACTCCCACGCATGCATGCTAGCTAGCAAGATGGCTAGCTAGCTCACCCCACATCCATCCATCCATTCATACACACCCACGGTCAAGTGTCATTCGGCCACTAGAGCTTGCATGCTCATCCGGCCACCCGCATATATACGAGGCCAGATGCCTATGGCACTGACCTCAGATACAGCTCTAGGAGCAACTCTGTACCAGATATACCAGATACGCTCAGACATGCAGCAGTAGGAGTATTATCTCTCCGGAGAGCTCCGAAGATAGGTAAACCACCGTGTGCTACTCGCATACCCGCTCCCGGGCCTATCAGCAGCAGTCTTACCCACACACTAAGCTCTTGTGGCATCTGTCGACTCGCAAGCCCCCCGTGAGAAATACCACGACAGTTGGCGCCCACCGTGGTGTGGTACTACTATTATGCTACCACGCTGCTGCTGGTTTCGCTGTCCGGGCGAGACCCTTTTTTCTTCATCGCCTCCGCCGCGGCGTCGCGCCGTCTCTCCGGTAGCGCTCGAGGGCTCGACATCGACCCGGCCCCGGAGCGGCCGCGAGGGGTGGCGCGTCCTCGCCGTCAGTCTCTTCGTCTACACCGCCGCGGCGTCGTGCCGTCTCTCCGGTAGCGCTCGGGGGCTCGACTTCGACCCGCCACCAGAGCGGCCGCGCGGGACGGCGCGTCCTCGTCGTCGGCCTTGCCGTCTTCGTCATCACCACCGTTGCAACGACGGCAGTCCATCCGCGCGCGCGCCGCGCGCGGGGCCTCGTTTCGGTCGGCCGTGGCCACCCACGCGCCGCTCGCGTTTGCTTCTCTCGGTGCTATGCCTTGCTCCGCGTTTGCTCCTCTCGGTGCTACGCCTTGCTCTGGCCGGAACGCGCATTAGCTTCTCCACATGCCATCTTTGCAAGCTAGCTAGATGCAAGTCAACAATGGTCAAATCATTGGCCATACCATAGCATACACTATACGCATCCCAGATGCAAGCTAGATACGCCCAATACATCGTCCATACACTACTCAAAGAACGGCGTGATTTCTTGTTAGCGCCTATAGTGCACCATGCCTCGTGCATCTCCAGCCGTGCTGCGTTGACCCAGCCGGGCTGCCCGACGCCTCTGCTTCCGTGGCCGCGTGTCCACGCGGGCCTTCTCCTCCTCAGCTGGCACGGCCTCCAAAGGTGCGTACGCCCGCGTGCTGCTGCTTCCCGCACGCGTCTCACCCCCGCACGCCGACGCTGCTCAGCCCGCGCTGCTGCCCGCTGCGGCTCCGCCTGTGCCGCTCCAGCCCCTGGCCGCTGGCCCCGTCCGCGAGCCGCCTGCTGTGGCCGCCTGCCCAGCGAACTTCGCCCCCGCGCCGGCTGCCCCGCACCTGCCACCGGCTGCAGCGCCCGGCCTGTCGCGACCCCGCCTCCGCCGGGTTCCCGAGCTGCTGGCCTCCGCCCCGCTCCGGCTGTATCCGGCCTCCGCCTCCTCTGCGCACCAGGCCAGGGCCGGCTCCGAGTCTCCCACGCCGGCTGCAGCCTTGCCTCCCCCGGTCGGCTCCTGCGTCCCCTCCGCCTGGTCCCACCGTCAGGTTCCCCGGCCGGCTCCTCCTCTGGCCGGCTTCGCCCGCCCGCCTACTGGCGCGTCAGCACCCTCACCGCCTCGACCACCGGGGTCCTCCGCCGACTGGTCGCGCCTGCAGGCCCTTCGCCTCCAGCCACCTGCGCGCCCGCGTCCCGAACTCGGCCTCCCGACGCCGGCGCCGCTTGGCCCCGCGTCCGGCCTCTCCGCCCCACCGGATGCCCCGCGCCGGGTCCTCTGCGCCGGCTCCGGCTCCCCGGTGTCCGGCTGGGTCCAAGCCATCGCCTCCGTCCGCTCTACACACAGCGCCGGCTCCGCCTCCGCTCCGGCCGGCTTCCCGCAACCCGGCTGGCCGGCTCCCGTGCGCCGGCTTCCTGCAACCCGGCTGGCCGGCTCCCGCGCGCCGGCATCCCGGACTCCTCCGTCCGTCTCGCCCTTGGCCGACTGCTGCTCCGCGCCTGCATCACACCGCGCACCCGAACGGCCGGCTCCGCCGCGCACCCGGATGGCCGGTTCCGCCCCGCACCCGGCTCCCCCTGCTGCCGGCTGCTGCGCTCCAGGTCCAGCCGCCTGTGCGGCCGAGTGCCTAGAACAGAGTAAGAAAAGTCAGGCCGGCTAAAAAATGTGTGTGTGCGTCCGGCTGCCCAGAGCCGGGTAAAGAAAAGGCCGGGTGCCAAACCGGCTGACTCAAAAAAAAGGAAAAAGAGAAAAGAGATCGGCTGGGACAAAGAGAAGAAAAGACAAACCCGTCCGGATGACCCCTCCGTCTGCTTCGCCACTTGGACGGTCAGTCGTGACCCGCGCTGCCAGCTGTGCCAAGCCGGCTGGACTGCCTCCTGCTCCGACGACGCACCCAGCGGGTGCGCTGACGCGCCCCCGCGAGAGAGAGAAGACAAAGTAGTCGCCGGGAGATCCGGCCCGACTGCTCAGCAGTCGGCCCGAATCTCGGGGGCTACACCCAGCGGGTGCGCTGATGCGCCCCCACGAGAGAGAGAAGACAAAGTAGTCGCCGGGAGATCCGGCCCGACTGCTCAGCAGTCGGCCCGAATCTCGGGGGCTACACCCAGCGGGTGCGCTGACGCGCCCCTGCGAGGAAGAAGACAAAGTAGTCGCTGGGAGATCCGGCCCGACTGCTTAGCAGTCGGCCCGAATCTCGGGGGCTACACCCAGCGGGTGCGCTGACGCGCCCCGCGAGAGAGAGAAGACAAAGTAGTTGCCGGAAGATCCGGTCCGACTGCTCAGCAGTCGTCCCGAATCTCGGGGGCTACACCCAGCGGGTGCGCTGGCGCGCCCCCGCGAAGATTGCAGACAAGAGAAAAGTTTTGTCCGGCTGCTAGCAGCCGGCAGAAGAGAAAAAGAAGAAAAAGGGCGTTGCAAGACGCCTCGCCGCCTGGCGGGTCGAGCCTGACCAGCCGGGATCCCCTTCGAGCACCCGGGGGCTCGAAGGCTACACCCAGCGGGTGCGCCGGCGCACCCCGCGAGCGCCGAGCCACGCCGGCTGTCTTCGACGACCGCGACTACACGAAAATCAATGTGAGCTCCTCGCCCGCATATTTTTGCATCACGCAAGCACGGATAACCCCGAGCGATGCTCGGGGTGCTATCTCCGCATTTTTATTACAGTTGCACTACTGTTCGCCCCGGCGCCAGCCAGAGTTGGCCCGGGGGCTGGCCGCTTGGCCTGAGACGTTAGTTCCCGCAGACGGCTTAGTAGCGTGCGTAGTACCAAAGGCTCACTCTTAGTCACAGACCGCAGAGCGGCTGTCCGGCTAGCAAGGGTGAATGCTGGAGGCCACCCACGCGAAAAACGTCCGGGAAGAAAAACGGTTCGGGCGAACCGGCCGTTTTCCTTTACAAGTATCTACTCGGTTGAATCTGCTCCTAGACTCTGAGTACTGTACACTCCACTTCACGGCCCACTCTTAGCCACAGACCGCAGAGCGACTGTCCGGCAAGCAAGGACACAAGCCAAAAAGCGGAGGGAACACAAAAAAGATTAAGGGGGCTCGGACGAAACCGAGTCGGCACCCTCTGCATAAAACTTACAATGCTAACGGCAAACATTTGATATATCTGCATGGACTAACTTTGTCTTTTTTCATGATCATTTCCATGAACACTCGCCAAAAAACCTCTGCCCAACTTTGCCAAATTGCCCGGAGGCTTGGGGCTACTGTCGGAGTAATCGACCATGGGTACCCCGAGGACGGCAAGAAGATATTTCAAGACATCGGGGCTAGCAAAGCCCCTCAGTCCGACTGCGCCAGCCAGCCGGCTGCCGACTGCATCAACTAGCCGGCTGCCGACTACAGCACGACCCGACACCGACAAGACCCTGACACGATGGCCATACCGCGGACAAGACGGCTGTACCCGAACACTGCTGAGCAATAGTGATACACTATAGCAGGTGTGAAATGTCACATCGTTGTCTTCCAAATAGTGAAGTTGGTCACATGGGCCATCCCTTGTCCCCTGGGCTCCCCTTTATAAGGAGCACCAGGGGAGGCTCACGGCCAGGGGCGCCTCTATGGCCTCTTGGCCATTCACTCCCACGCATGCATGCTAGCTAGCAAGATGGCTAGCTAGCTCACGCCCACATCCATCCATCCATTCATACACACTCTCACGTACACACCCACGGCCAAGTGCCATTCGGCCACTAGAGCTTGCATGCTCATCCGGCCACCCGCATATATACGAGGCCAGATGCCTATGGCACTGACCTCAGATACAGCTCTAGGAGCAACTCTGTACCAGATATACCAGATACGCTCAGACATGCAGCAGTAGGAGTATTATCTGTCCGGAGAGCTCCGAAGCTAGGTAAACCACCGCGTGCTACTCGCATACCCGCTCCCGGGCCTATCAGCAGCAGTCTTACCCACACACTAAGCCCTTGTGGCATCTGTCGACTCGCAAGCCCCCCGTGAGAAATACCACGACAGCGTTGAGGCTTAGGAAAATACACCTACAGAAGTGATCCTTGGCACATTGTCACAATCTTCATAACGTAATTTGACTGCTAATATTTACCACAAACCAAGTGATGATTTAATCATCATCTAAGTCCATTTTTTATGCAATCATATTAACTCGTTAGAATATTTATGCCCCTGTTGTAATGCATGAAAAATGGTTGAAGTGAACTAGTGACACATTTTTGAAGGAAATATGCCCTAGAGGCAATAATAAAGTTATTATTTATTTCCTTATAATCATGATAAATGTTTATTATTCATGGTAGAATTGTATTAACCGGAAACATAATACATGTGTGAATGCATAGACAAACAAAGTGTCACTAGTATGCCTCTACTTGAATAGCTCGTTAATCAAAGATGGTTATGTTTCCTAACCATGAACAATGAGTTGTTATTTGATTAACGGGATCACATCATTAAGTGAATGATCTGATTGACATGACCCATTCCATTAGCTTAGCACCCGATCGTTTAGTATGTTGCTATTGCTTTCTTCATGACTTATACATGTTCCTATAACTATGAGATTATGCAACTCCCGTTTGCCGGAGGAACACTTTGGGTGCTACCAAACGTCACAACGTAACTGGGTGATTATAAAGGAGTACTACAGGTGTCTCCAAAGGTACATGTTGGGTTGGCGTATTTCGAGATTAGGATTTGTCACTCCGATTGTAGGAGAGGTATCTCTGGGCCCTCTCGGTAATACACATCACTTAAGCCTTGCAAGCATTGCAACTAATAAGTTAGTTGTGAGATGATGTATTACAGAACGAGTAAAGAGACTTGCCGGTAACGAGATTGAACTAGGTATTTGGAATACCGACGATCGAATCTCGGGCAAGTAACATACCGATGACAAAGGGAACGACGTATGTTGTTATGCGGTCTGACCGATAAAGATCTTCGTAGAATATGTAGGAGCCAATATGGGCATCCAGTTCCCGCTATTGGTTATTGACCGGGGACGTGTCTCGGTCATGTCTACATTGTTCTTGAACCCGTAGGGTCCGCACGCTTAAGGTTACGATGACAGTTATATTATGAGTTTATGCATTTTGATGTACCGAAGGTTGTTCGGAGTCCCGGATGTGATCACGGACATGACGAGGAGTCTCGAAATGGTCGAGACATAAAGATTGATATATTGGAAGCCTATGTTTGGATATTGGAAGTGTTCCGGGTGAAATCGGGATTTTACCGGAGTACCGAGAGGTTACCGGAACCCCCCCGGGAGCTATATGGGCCTTAGTGGGCTTTAGTGGAAAAGAGAAGGGGCAGCCCAAGATGGGCTGCGCGCCTCCCCCCTCCCCTAGTCCTATTAGGACAAGGAGAGGTGGCCGGCCCCCCTCTCTCTTTCCCCCCTCCGCGAATCCTATTCCAACTAGGATTGGGGGGGGGGGAATCCTACTCCCAGAGGGAGTAGGACTCTCCTGGCGCACCCTCCTTGGCCGGCCAGCCTTCCCCCCTTTAGTCCTTTATATACGGAGGCAGGGGCACCCCAGAAACACACAAGTTGATCCACGTGATCTATTCCTTAGCCGTGTGCGGCGCCCCCAGCCACCATAGTCCTCGATAATACTGTAGCGGAGTTTAGGCGAAGCCCTGCTGCTGTAGTACATCAAGATCGTCACCACGCTGTCGTGCTGACGGAACTCTTCCCCGACACTTTGCTGGATCGGAGTCCGGGGATCGTCATCGAGCTGAACGTGTGCTAGAACTCGGAGGTGCCGTAGTTTCGGTGCTTGATCGGTCGGATCGTGAAGACGTACGATTACATCAACCGAATGCTTCCGTTGTCGATCTACTAGGTATGTAGATCATACTCCCCCCCTCGTTGCTATGCATCACATGATCTTGCGTGTGCGTAGGAAAATTTTGAAATTACTACGAAACCCAACAGTGGCATCCGAGCCTAGGTTTTATATGTTGATGTTATATGCACGAGTAGAACACAAGTGAGTTGTGGGCGATATAAGTCATACTGCCTACCAGCATGTCATACTTTGGTTCGGCGGTATTGTTGGATGAAGCGGCCTAGACCAACATTACGCGTACGCTTACGCGAGACCGGTTCTCCCGACGTGCTTTGCACAGAGGTGGCTTGTGGGTGACAGTTTCTCCAACTTTAGTTGAACCGAGTATGGCTACGCCCGGTCCTTGCAAAGGTTAAAACGGAGTCAAATTGACAAACTATCGTTGTGGTTTGATGCGTAGGTGAGATTGGTTCTTGCTTAAGCCCGTAGCAGCCACGTAAAACTTGCAACAACAAAGTAGAGGACGTCTAACTTGTTTTTGCAGGGCATGTTGTGATGTGATATGGTCAAGGCATGATGCTGAATTTTATTGTATGAGATGATCATGTTTTGTAACCGAGTTATCGGCAACCGGCAGGAGCCATATGGTTGTCGCTTTATTGTATGCAATGCAATCGCGATGTAATGCTTTACTTTATCACTAAACGGTAGCGATAGTCGTGGAAGCATAAGCTTGGCGAGACGACAACGATGCTACGATGGAGATCAAGGTGTCACGCCGATGACGATGGTGATCACGATGGTGCTTCGGAGATGGAGATCACAAGCACAAGATGATGATGGCCATATCATATCACTTATATTGATTGCATGTGATGTTTATCTTTTATGCATCTTATCTTGCTTTGATTGACGGTAGCATTATAAGATGATCTCTCACTAAATTATCAAGTAGTGTTCTCCCTGAGTATGCACCGTTGCGAAAGTTCTTCGTGCTGAGACACAACGTGATGATCGGGTGTGATAGGTTCTACGTTCAAATACAACGGGTGCAAAACAGTTGCACACGCAGAATACTCAGGTTAAACTTGACGAGCCAAGCATATACAGATATGGCCTCGGAAAACGGAGACCGAAAGGTCAAGCGTGAATCATATAGTAGATATGATCAACATAAAGATGGTCACCAATGAAACTACTCCATCTCACGTGATGATCGGACATGGTTTAGTTGATTTGGATCACGTGATCACTTAGAGGATTAGAGGGATGTCTATCTAAGTGAGAGTTCTTAAGTAATATGATTAATTGAACTTAAATTTATCATGAACTTAGTCCCTGATAGTATCTTGCTTGTTTATGTTGATTCTAGATAGATGGCTCGTGCTGTTGTTCCGTTGAATTTTAATGCGTTCCTTGAGAAAGCAAAGTTGAAAGATGATGGTAGCAATTACACGGACTGGGTCCGTAACTTGAGGATTATCCTCATTGCTGCACAGAAAAATTACGTCCTGGAAGCACCGCTGGGTGCCAGGCCTGCTGCAGGAGCAACGCCGGATGTTATGAACGTCTGGCAGAGCAAAGATGATGACTACTCGATAGTTCAGTGTGCCATGCTTTACGGCTTAGAATCGGGACTTCAACGACGTTTTGAACGTCATGGAGCATATGAGATGTTCCAGGAGTTGAAGTTAATATTTCAAGCAAATGCCCGGATTGAGAGATACGAAGTCTCCAATAAGTTCTATAGCTGCAAGATGGAGGAGAACAGTTCTGTCAGTGAGCATATACTCAAAATGTCTGGGTATAATAATCACTTGATTCAGTTGGGAGTTAATCTTCCGGATGACTTCGTCATTGACAGAATTCTCCAATCACTGCCACCAAGCTACAAGAGCTTCGTGATGAACTATAATATGCAAGGGATGAATAAGACTATTCCCGAGCTCTTCGCGATGCTGAAAGCTGCGGAGGTAGAAATCAAGAAGAAGCATCAAGTGTTGATGGTCAACAAGACCACTAATTTCAAGAAAAAGGGCAAAGGGAAGAAGAAGGGGAACTTCAAAAAGAACGGCAAGCAAGTTGCTACTCAAGAGAAGAAACCCAAACCTGGACCTAAGCCTGAAACTGAGTGCTTCTATTGCAAGCAGACTGGTCACTGGAAGCGGAACTGCCCCAAGTATTTGGCGGATAAGAAGGATGGCAAGGTGAACAAAGGTATATGTGATATACATGTTATTGATGTGTACCTTACTAATGCTCGCAGTAGCACCTGGGTATTTGATACTGGTTCTGTTGCTAATATTTGCAACTCGAAACAGGGACTACGTATTAAGCGAAGATTGGCTAAGGACGAGGTGACGATGCGCGTGGAAAATGGTTCCAAAGTCGATGTGATCACAGTCGGCACACTACCTCTACATCTACCTTCGGGATTAATATTAGACCTGAATAATTGTTATTTGGTGCCAGCGTTGAGCATGAACATTATATCTGGATCTTGTTTGATGCGAGACGGTTATTCATTTAAATCAGAGAATAATGGTTGTTCTATTTATATGAGTAATATCTTTTATGGTCATGCACCCTTGAAGAGTGGTCTATTCTTGTTAAATCTCGATAGTAGTAATACACATATTCATAATGTTGAAACCAAAAGATGTAGAGTTGATAATGATAGTGCAACTTATTTGTGGCACTGCCGTTTAGGTCATATCGGTGTAAAGCGCATGAAGAAACTCCATACTGATGGACTTTTGGAACCACTTGATTATGAATCACTTGGTACTTACGAACCGTGCCTCACATGCAAGATGACTAAAACACCGTTCTCCGGTACTATGGAGAGAGCAACAGATTTGTTGGAAATCATACATACAGATGTATGTGGTCCGATGAATATTGAGGCTCGTGGCGGATATCGTTATTTTCTCACCTTCACAGATGATTTAAGCAGATATGGGTATATCTACTTAATGAAACATAAGTTCGAAACGTTTGAAAAGTTCAAGGAATTTCAGAGTGAAGTTGAAAATCATCGTAACAAGAAAATAAAGTTTCTACGATCTGATCGTGGAGGAGAATATTTGAGTTACGAGTTTGGTGTACATTTGAAAAATTGTGGAATAGTTTCGCAACTCACGCCACCCGGAACACCACAGCGTAATGGTGTATCCGAACGTCATAATCGTACTTTACTGGATATGGTGCAATCTATGATGTCTCTTACTGATTTACCGCTATCGTTTTGGGGATACGCTCTAGAGACGGCCGCATTCACATTAAATAGGGCACCATCAAAATCCGTTGAAACGACGCCTTATGAACTGTGGTTTGGCAAGAAACCAAAGTTGTCGTTTCTGAAAGTTTGGGGCTGCGATGCTTATGTGAAAAAGCTTCAACCTGATAAGCTCGAACCCAAATCGGAGAAATGTGTCTTCATAGGATATCCAAAGGAGACTATTAGATACACCTTCTATCACAGATCCGAAGGCAAGACTTTTGTTGCTAAATTCGGAAACTTTTTAGAGAAGGAGTTTCTCTCAAAAGAAGTGAGTGGGAGGAAAGTAGAACTTGACGAGGTAACTGTACCTGCTCCCTTATTGGAAAGTAGTACGTCACAGAAAACTGTTTTTGTGACACCTACACCAGTAAGTGAGGAAGTTAATGATAATGATCATGAAAGTTCAGAACAAGATGCTACTGAACCTCGTAGATCAACCAGGGAAAGATCCGTGCCAGAGTGGTACGGTAATCCCGTTCTGGAAGTCATGATGCTAGATCATGATGAACCTACGAACTATGAAGAAGCAATGGTGAGCCCAGATTCCGCAAAGTGGCTTGAAGCCATGAAAGCTGAGATGGGATCCATGTATGAAAACAAAGTATGGACTTTGGTTGACTTGCCCGATGATCGGCAAGCAATTGAGAATAAATGGATCTTCAAGAAGAAGACTGACGCTGATGGTAATATTACTGTCTACAAAGCTTGACTTATCGCAAAAGGTTTTCGGCAAGTTCAAGGGATTGACTACGATGAGACCTTCTCACCCGTAGCGATGCTTAAGTCTGTCCGAATCATGTTAGCGATTGCCGCATTTTATGATTATGAAATTTGGCAGATGGATGTAAAAACTGCATTCCTGAATGGATTTCTGGAAGAAGAGTTGTATATGATGCAACTAGAAGGTTCTGTCGATCCAAAGGGATCTAACAAAGTGTGCAAGCTCCAGCGATCCATTTATGGACTGGTGCAAGCCTCTCGGAGTTGGAATAAACGTTTTGATAGTGTGATCAAAGCATTTGGTTTTATACAGACTTTTGGAGAAGCATGTATTTACAAGAAAGTGAGTGGAAGCTCTGTAGCATTTCTGATATTATATGTGGATGACATATTACTAATTGGAAATGATGTAGAATTTCTGGATAGCATAAAGGGATACTTGAATAAGAGTTTTTCAATGAAAGACCTCGGTGAAGCTGCTTACATATTAGGCATTAAGATCTATAGAGATAGATCAAAACGCTTAATTGGACTTTCACAAACCACATACCTTGACAAAATTTTGAAGAAGTTCAAAATGGATCAAGCAAAGAAAGGGTTCTTGCCTGTGTTACAAGGTGTGAAGTTGAGTAAGACTCAATGCTCGACCACTGCAGAAGATAGAGAGAATATGAAAGATGTTCCCTATGCATCAGCCATAGGATCTACCATGTATGCAATGCTGTGTACCAGACCTGATGTGTGCCTTGCTATAAGTCTAGCAGGGAGGTACCAAAGTAATCCAGGAGTGGATCACTGGACAGCGGTCAAGAACATCCTGAAATACCTAAAAAGGACTAAGGATATGCTTCTCGTATATGGAGGTGACAAAGAGCTCATCGTAAAAGGTTACGTTGATGCAAGCTTTGACACTGATCCGGACGATTCTAAATCGCAAACCGGATACGTGTTTACATTAAACGGTGGGGCTGTAAGTTGGTGCAGTTCCAAACAAAGCATTGTAGCGGGATCTACATGTGAAGCGGAGTACATAGCTGCTTCAGAAGCAGCAAATGAATGAGTCTGGATGAAGAAGTTCATATCCGATCTAGGTGTCATACCTAGTGCATCGGGTCCAATGAAAATCTTTTGTGACAATACTGGTGCAATTGCCTTGGCAAAGGAATCCAGATTTCACAAGAGAACCAAACACATCAAGAGACGCTTCAATTCCATCCGGGATCTAGTCCAGGTGGGAGACATAGAGATTTGCAAGATACATACAGATCTGAATATTGCAGACCCGTTGACTAAGCCTCTTCCACGAGCAAAACATGATCAACACCAAGGCTCCATGGGTGTTAGAATCATTACTGTGTAATCTAGATTATTGACTCTAGTGCAAGTGAGAGACTGAAGGAAATATGCCCTAGAGGCAATAATAAAGTTATTATTTATTTCCTTATAATCATGATAAATGTTTATTATTCATGCTAGAATTGTATTAACCGGAAACATAATACATGTGTGAATGCATAGACAAACAAAGTGTCACTAGTATGCCTCTACTTGACTAGCTCGTTAATCAAAGATGGTTATGTTTCCTAACCATGAACAATGAGTTGTTATTTGATTAACGGGATCACATCATTAAGTGAATGATCTGATTGACATGACCCATTCCATTAGCTTAGCACCCGATCGTTTAGTATGTTGCTATTGCTTTCTTCATGACTTATACATGTTCCTATAACTATGAGATTATGCAACTCCCGTTTGCCGGAGGAACACTTTGGGTGCTACCAAATGTCACAACGTAACTGGGTGATTATAAAGGAGTACTACAGGTGTCTCCAAAGGTACATGTTGGGTTGGCGTATTTCGAGATTAGGATTTGTCACTCCGATTGTAGGAGAGGTATCTCTGGGCCCTCTCGGTAATACACATCACTTAAGCCTTGCAAGCATTGCAACTAATAAGTTAGTTGCGAGATGATGTATTACAGAATGAGTAAAGAGACTTGCCGGTAACGAGATTGAACTAGGTATTTGGAATACCGACGATCGAATCTCGGGCAAGTAACATACCGATGACAAAGGCAATGACGTATGTTGTTATGCAGTCTGACCGATAAAGATCTTCGTAGAATATGTAGGAGCCAATATGGTCATCCAGGTCCCGCTATTGGTTATTGACCGGGGACGTGTCTCGGTCATGTCTACATTGTTCTCGAACCCGTAGGGTCCGCATGCTTAAGGTTACGATGACAGTTATATTACGAGTTTATGCATTTTGATGTACCGAAGGTTGTTCGAAGTCCCGGATGTGATCACGGACATGACGAGGAGTCTCGAAATGGTCGAGACATAAAGATTGATATATTGGAAGCCTATGTTTGGATATCGGAAGTGTTCCGG
>NC_041392.1:115110505-115127694 GCF_002162155.2 Triticum dicoccoides | reverse complement strand
GCCTCCCCCCTCCCCTAGTCCTATTAGGACAAGGAGAGGTGGCCGGCCCCCCTCTCTCTTTTCCTCCTCCGCGAATCCTATTCCAACTAGGATTGGGGGGGGATCCTACTCCCAGAGGGAGTAGGACTCTCCTGGCGCACCCTCCTTGGCCGGCCAGCCTCCCCTCCTTTAGTCCTTTATATACGGAGGCAGGGGCACCCCAGAAACACACAAGTTGATCCACGTGATCTATTCCTTAGCCGTGTGCGGCGCCCCAGCCATCATAGTCCTCGATAATACTGTAGCGTTGTTTAGGCGAAGCCCTGCTGCTGTAGTGCATCAAGATCGTCACCACGCCGTCGTGCTGACGGAACTCTTCCCCTACACTTTGCTGGATCGGAGTCCGGGGATCGTCATCGAGCTGAACGTGTGCTAGAACTCGGAGGTGCCGTAGTTTCGGTGCTTGATCGGTCGGATCGTGAAGATGTACGACTACATCAACCAAACGCTTCCGTTGTCGATCTACTAGGTATGTAGATCATACTCCCCCCCTCGTTGCTATGCATCACATGATCTTGCGTGTGCGTAGAAAATTTTTGAAATTACTACGAAACCCAACATTTTTTCCCCCGACCATCCAACAACACCTTGATTCTCACACTAATTCTTTAAATTTGAATAGATGCTATTGAAAGAACAAAAAAGCTCAAAAGGTGTGATGAGTAAGCAGACTACATTTTCAGTCTTCACACAAGTCCACGCTCAACATTCGAGAAACAAGCATCTAAAAAAACCTTTTTTAGGGGTTCTAAAAAAACCATGTGGTAAGCAATCCAAAATATAAAAAAAATACAAGCATCTAGAAAACATTCGAAAAAACAAGTGAAACCCATCTACTTCAAAAAAAGGTCCAAGCCCATGACGTTCGCAAAGAAAGGTCCAAACCCATCCCTGTGCTGACCTCAAGCCCTCAAGGTGTTCGACGCTTCGACCCCGCGCCGCCGTGGCCTCCATCTCCGCCACCGCCGGCGCTGCGAAGGTCCTCGCTCACAAGGTTTCCCCTCTCTTGCCTCTCTGAATCTTCCCGTCAGGTCCTCCGCTTGCCTTCCCCGTCCGCCGCCGACGCAGCAGCAGCACACGAACACGAGCACTGACCGTGTCCCCTGGCAAGTGCTTCCCGGCAGGTTGGTGGCGATCGCCTGCCGCCACTCGAGGGCTTCGAGCTCCTCGGCGTGGCGGCGGCGCTCCTCCTCCTCGCGCACGCTCCGCTCGGCGATGGCGGCGGCGATGGCGGCGAACTCCGCGACATAGTCCTCGGGCCCGACGACCCCGCGGCGGCCGAGCAGAGCGGGCTCCTCGGGCTCCTCCTTCATCGGCACGAAGGGGAACGGCGCCGGCAGCTCCGGCTCCTCCTCCTCGTCCGACCACTCCCTCTTCACGGGGAGGAAGCCCGCGGCGGAGGAGGAGGAGGATCCGGCGTACGAAAAACGCGCGGAGGAGAATGACGCACGCCGGCGGTCGAAGCTCGCCGACGGCGAAAGCCCGCGGTTGGTCCACTTCCGCGCGCAGCGCTTCCTCGCGCCGTCGGACCGGACGCGCCGCTCGCGCTCCGGGTCCCTCTGACGGCCGGATCGGCTGCCGGAGCCGCGTCCGGAGCTCCACATTCGCCCCCACATGGCAGCTGAAGGCAGGGCGGAGGGTCGCCGGCGGCGAGAAATTGGGAGAGGAGAAAGGGGGATCGGATGGCTCGCGGTGACGGGAGGATAGGGTTTGGACACGCAAAAGGGTCGCGGAACCGCACTTACAGTGCTCGGGGCGTGCGGTTTGCGGGCGGCGGCAAAAGTTTTTGCGGGCCGGGCGAGTATGCGGGCTCTGTTCTGGCCGCAAAATTGGCCCGAGCCCGCATACTCGCCGGAATTTTTGCGGGCCGGGCATTTTGCGGGGTCTGCTAGAGTTGCTCTTATAGGATGCCCTGTGCCAAAGAAAAGTGCTCTAAAAAACCTTTGTTAGATCACCGACTACTGTTATATTTGCACATGGCACCACAGCCGTAAGCCTCTTCAATGCCTAAGAATTTCAGAAAATTTCAAATATATTTACCATTTTGTTTCAAATTTACTGTTTATGCGAGTGCATATGAGCTTGTGTGCGGAAAGCAAACATTCGACAAATATTACATTTTGCTAAGACAATATTTTGATCAATAACCTCTCTTCATACTACTTATGTTTGCCTTCATGTAACCTATACCACGAGATATATTTTCATAAGAATTTAGTTAGTTGTAATTTTGTATTGCATAAACAGTTTGTCTAATTCATATCTAGATGTTATTTAAGGATATCACATCTAAGCTCCCACAAGTATATAATGTAGCAACAAGAAACAAAAAAAAAACTAGGAAAAGACCACAAATAGAGTGGACATCAACTTGTATGTGACATAACTATGTCACATCTAGATGTGTCCTAGACACACCCTTGCATAAAACATACCCCGTCCATTCCATTTCATTAGAAGTATTTTTTTGCGCCTATGGGCGTATTTGCTTTAGGTAGATTCTGGATTGTGGATTGTTATATGTATTTACCTTTCATCCCAAGTAGATACCAATTAAACCCCCTCCCCCCGAATTGGTAAGACCATTAATTAATTGTCAGTAATTACCTCTCTAATCAATGTTGTTACCAGAAGCATTTCTATCATAAAGTACCTTTCTAACAATTTTGATCCTTGGGGCGTTGAGGCTTAGGAAAATACACCTACAGAAGTGACCCTTGGCACATTGTCACAATCTTCATAATGTAATTTGACTGCTAATATTTACCACAAACCAAGTGATGATTTAATCATCATCTAAGTCCATTTTTTATGCAATCATATTAACTCGTTAGAATATTTATGCCACTGTTGGAATGCATGTAAAATGGTTGAAGTGAACTAGTGACACATTTTTACCCCGACCATCCAACAACACCTTGATTCTCACACTAATTCTTTAAATTTGAATAGATGCTATTGAAAGAACAAAAAAGCTCAAAAGGTGTGATGAGTAAGCAGACTACATTTTCAGTCTTCACACAAGTCCACGCTCAACATTCGAGAAACAAGCATCTAAAAAAACCTTTTTTAGGGGTTCTAAAAAACCATGTGGTAAGCAATCCAAAATATTAAAAAAAATACAAGCATCTAGAAAACATTCGAAAAAACAAGTGAAAGCCCATCTACTTCAAAAAAAGGTCCAAGCCCATGACGTTCGCAAAGAAAGGTCCAAGCCCATCCCTGTGCTGACCTCAAGCCCTCAAGGTGTTCGACGCTTCGACCCCGCGCCGCCGTGGCCTCCATCTCCGCCGCCGCCGGCGCTGCGAAGGTCCTCGCTCACAAGGTTTCCCCTCGCTTGCCTCTCTGAATCTTCCCGTCAAGTCCTCCGCTTGCCTTCCCCGTCCGCCGCCGACGCAGCAGCAGCAGCACACGAACACGAGCACTGACCGTGTCCCCTGGCGAGTGCTTCCCGGCCCTGCCTCCCTCTCCCTTTTCAGCGTGGGAGAGTCGAATTTAGGGCTAATTTTCCCCCATTACTTTGATGCATTTGCTGCGAAACCTCTGTGCATAATCCAAAAGTTTGACCTAGTATTTCTCAACCTAATTTTTGGTGCCTGTTGTGATCTTTGCAGCCGATGATCTTATCAATAATGCCCGAGTGCAAGCCATCATCTGGGGTCCTCAAACATCGACAGAAGCAGATTTCCTCTCCTACCTGGGCCGCCTCCACCGCATTCCGGTCCTCTCCTTCGGCATTTCCCCAAATTCCTGCACCTTCTGGCTAGAAGATCCTGCAACAGCTTCCAGGGGTCACAGCAAGATCGGCTTTACACTTGACAATGACACTATAACATTTCTTAGTCCAAAAACTGGTAGTAGACGAAATGGCAGGAAATTACAGACAGGAAAAGCGAGGATGAACTGCAGAAGCCATAATATGACGATGCTCAGGATTGCTGTGCCGCAGAAAGAAGGTTTTGAAGATTTTGTGCATGTTGCTGATCCGAATACCAGTTACCAAAAGGTCACTGGCTACAGGATTGATATCTTCGAAGCTGCTATGAAGCAGCTACGTCGTCCACCACGCTATGAGTTTTATGTCTTCCATGGTTCCTACGATGCGCTAGTAGGCAACGTGTCTTCAGGGGTTAGTGAGCTTTACTCATACATACTTGCATGGTTTGACTTGTAACATTTACTTTTTTGCTGCTAGATCCATTTTGACCCCTATTTTCTGGTTGATAACAGGTGTATGATGCAGCAGTTGGTGATGTTAGCATAACTCCTGATCGAGCCGCTGACACAGATTTTACAATGCCGTACACACAATCTGGAGTGTTTATGCTTGTGCTCGCTGAGGACGAGCCAGAAACAGTTGAGTGGAAATTTGTGAAGCCACTGAGTTCGGCACTTTGGTTTACAACTGTGGGCTTCTTCTTCTATACTGGCTTTGTTGTGTGGATGATTGAGCGCTCCAGAAATCAAGAGTACCAAGGATCAAATTTGAGACAGTTCAGCACCGCTTCTTACTTTGCTTTCTCTACTTTGACATTTTCACATGGTTAGCACTTCATACATAAACTTCTTGGCAATACTTGATGTCTTATAAGAGATTCAATTAGTTTACTACAGTAGTCATGTACGAAGTTTCTTGGTTATTCCATGCGCAGCTCAGACTATTAGAAGCCCCTTGTCAAAAATTGTTGTGGTGGTATGGTGCTTTGTGGTTCTGATTGTAGTGCAGAGTTACACAGCAAGCTTGTCAGCCATACTAACCGCAAAGAGCCGCCGGCCTTCAGTGACAGATCTGAACCAGCTCCAGCTCAGGAATGGCTCTGTTGGACACCAAGAGGGGTCATTTCTGCGCTCCATCTTGATAAAAAATTATTATTTCGACAAAGATAGGTTACAGAGCTACATAAAGAAAGAGGACTATGCTGATGCTTTGAGAAATGGATCGGTATCAGCTATCGTTGATGAGCTTCCCTTCTTGACATCATTCCTCTCTGATCCTCGGAATAAGGAAGACTTTAGGATGGTTAATCTCATGTACATGACTCCTGGATGTGGTTTTGTAAGCTTCTCAATCTAAAGCTTAGTATATTCAGAGTTTTGTCCTTTTAAGTGCTATGTTGCATCCTAGCGACAGAAGCTAGTTAGTACCATCATGTTTTTTACCTTCAAGTATGGATTTTCTAAGCATCGTCATACATCTACCTACATCCATTAATAGTTTGAATGTACTGCACCAAAAATTCTCACAAACATACTTACATATTGTGGTGCTAACTGCTAAGCATATGATTACCCACAAAATATATTTTGGCTTTTGAGAGAAAAGAAAAGAACGCACTGGCATATACAACCACTTGTTCAATTGTATCATGCTTTTTTTACCTCGATCACGCCTATCATTTTGTCTCAAGATGTGATAATATCATGATTGTTTTTCGACTATGTACATCTCCATGCCACTAAATTATTGAAGTTACGGGTTTATCTACAGGTATGCTTACCTTTTATCTGCAGGCATTCTGTCTAGGTTCGCCGCTGGTGCATGATCTTTCTACTGCCATCTTGAAAATAA
This sequence comes from Triticum dicoccoides, assembly GCF_002162155.2. Classification (NCBI taxonomy): domain Eukaryota; kingdom Viridiplantae; phylum Streptophyta; class Magnoliopsida; order Poales; family Poaceae; genus Triticum; species Triticum dicoccoides. Next base: position 115,122,086 of record NC_041392.1, on the reverse strand, counting down.
CAGGAAGCGATGAGGGATTGAGGATTCAAAGAAAGTGGTTAGGCGCAGATCCACTGTTGTCGGCGGCCAGTGACGGCAGCCCCGACCCCGGTTCCACACAAATCAATTTGCCAAGCGTCGCTGGTGCCTTCGTCATCACCGGAGTTATCTCAACTCTCATGTTGCTGGTAAGCATTGGGAGGCTGATTCATGCCAGCCGCACCAGCGGGCGAATATCCGATGTGGAAAGTGTCAATTGTCATGGTGGTGACAGCGTCGGCCAAGCTTCCGTTCACTTGGAGAATGGCAGCATAGGTCACAGTTCTGCTGCCTCTGATCAACCCCTCTGTGAGGCCGTGAATAGCGAGTCCCATGGGCGCTTTGAGAATGCTGCCGGCCAAGAGGCTTGTCCAATGCAGCAGAATGGCATGCAGAGCGGCTCTGCGACTGCAGAATCCATCCAGATTGAGATGAGAACTGTCTGAGATGAAGTTGATAGGGAAGTGCAGTATCCTCAAGCTGTGTTGTGAACTTGTGATCCTTATTTTCGAGTACCTGGTATGTTGCCTTGAATTTGTGATGAATACGAATAGTAGTGTTTAGCAGCGTGTAAGGTTTTGCCACAGTCAGCTACTTTTGTAAACTAATAATACAGTACTATTGTTTCGCGGAGTGGGTCGCTCACTCGGTTGATATATTTTTCGGGTTTTGGCATGAGGGATATAATTAACTCTTATGAACTAATTAACTCTTATGAACTAGTGATAGATTTCCCTTTGAAGTATGTACCCAGTACTTTTGATCTTCAGGCCTCTGCAAGCGGATGCACACATCCATCTTCAGTATGGGTTGTTTCTAAACTTTGTTGTCCCGCTTCCTATTCCCCGCCCTTTCCCATTTGTGAATTGCGATGTCACGTTGCAGCTCGTAAATCTCGCCCCTCCTCCAGTTCCTAAGGACTCCTGGGATATGATCAGTATGGACTTCATCAACGGGCTCTTGCAATCCGTCAATTTGAAAAAATCTTCCTGAGTTCAAAAATATTAGCGATTTCAAAAAATGTTGTCAAATTAAAACAAATACTCAAATTCAAAAAAGTTGACAAATTTCAAAAAATATTCATGCATTCAAAAATGTTCATGGATTTCAGAAAATGTACGCGAGATCAAAACATTTTAACAAATTTCAAAGAATGTTCGCAACTTTGAAAAATGTTCACTAGTTTTAAAAAATATTCCTAAGACCAATATTTCAACGAATTGCAAAAATACTATGTTCAAAGGTTTGAAAATTCTCACAAATTTCATAAGATATTTGCAAGATTAAAAAATATTCACAGATTTGAAAATGGTTCATGAGTCCAACAAATATTTGCATATTTGAAAAAAGTTCATGAATTTGAAAATTATTCTCGATTTTCAAAAAAGTTTATGAATCTATAAATTGTTCATGTTTTTTTAAAAATAATAATTGTAAAAGTGATCACGTAAAAATTTACGAACTTTAAAAGAAGTTCACATATTTGAAACAAAAAGGAAAAAAGGGAAAAAGTAAAGAAATAAAGATGACAGAAAAATGTAGAAACAGACTAACGGGCCGGACCATAACTACAGGCGGATGTGCAGGTTTGGTCGCTATGCCCGTACCTGCGTGGGAGAATAGGAACCCCGAAATCACTAATTAAGAGGTACCCATTGGAAAAGCCAATAACACCTTTATAGGTTATGACAAGTGGCGCACTGCATGTGTGCCACTTGTCGCAACTTGAGAGTTTTTTAAATTCGTTTACTCAAAACGTTTTGTCTTTTAATTCACGCATCCAAATCGTGAATATTTTCACTGTTGGATTTCTCGCGTCGAGATCACTGAAACTAGCGCCTTTCCGAGAGGCATAGAGAGCGGCACAACTGTGCCTTTCGCGTAAGCAAATCTATGCCTCCCATCGAGGAAAATAACTTTTTTTTCCATGAGGCATAACCGTGTCTCTTGCGGAAGCAACATGTGCATCCCTAGAAGCAAATTTGTGTCTTTTTTGGAATGAAAGAAACTTGTTTTTCTCTTTCCGAGAGGCATAGCTACACCTCTCATGGAGAAAATATGTTTGTTCCCGCAGAAGAAAAACAAACGTGTTTTTTCATTTCCGTGAGGCACAATTGTGCCTCTGGTAGAAGTATTTTGCGTCTTTACTCGAAGCAAATATGTGCCTCTCGTGGAAGAAAAAAATAATTTTTTTCAAGAGACATAACTCTGTCTCTCAAAGAAGCAAACCTGTGCCTCTTTGAAAAACAAATTTGTATCTCTCGGAGAAGAAGAAAAAAAGTTCATTTCTTTTCTCTTTCGGAGAGCACAACTGTGCCTCCATGAGAAGCAAATCTATACCTTTTCTTTTTTCCTTTTCAAGAAACATAGCCGTGCCTCTCATGGAAGGAAATCCACACCTTCACGAGCAGGAAATGTGTGCCTCTCGCGATAAGAAAACACGTTTTTTCACATAATTTTTTAATGATTTTTCCCCAAACCGAAAAAAACGAGCAAAGGCTTGAAAACCCCCATCTATAACACAAAAAATCATAAAAAAATTAAAATAAAATCATGAGCCAGCAAGCGACACGTGACGACAAGTGAGAGCGGATGGCGCGCTCTCAACCCAACAAAACTAACCCTTGAACAGCTCTAGGCTCTTGTAGAGGATCTCGACCCAACATTGGCCCACCAAAGGAAGAACCGCCAACCGCCACAACCGTGTTGTAACCACCAGGCAAAAGGCACAAATTTGACCTGAGAGCGAAACTATTTCACAAACTAAACTGTTTTTAAAAGTATTTCACCCAGCTAATCCCTAATATGCAACGTCTGACAGCAAGACGCTGCACTCCACTATACAGTGCCTAACACTCAGGCGCCACACCTGTGCAGCGTCCAACAACTAGGCGCTGCCCTACATTGTGTAGCACCTAGCTGTAAGGAGTTGCACGGTAGAGTGGAGAGCCTTGTTGTCGGGCGCTGCATAAAAGTATTAGACGGTATGAAATATAAAAAAAAACAGTTTAGTTTGTGAAATATTTTTAGTCTAAGGTCAAATTTGTCAATTTTGTCCACCCACCACAACCTTGCTCGCGGCTGCTCCCTCCTTCGCACGATCGAACTCCAGCGACCCCACCGGCCCCACGCCATCCGATCGACCACAGCACGTCCACCGCGCCTAGGACTACCACACTATCGCGCAGCCTCCTCCACATTGCTCGCTGCCGTTCGCTCGCTCATCCACCATTTCGCAAAAACGCCCGCACACCGGCAGTCCCGAAGCCCCCCGCCATCGGACCAGCTGGAGCCATATCGGCGACGCCCCGTCAAGCCTCCGCCTCGGATCCTCGCCCAAATCACATCGTCCCCGGCTCCGGCTCGGACATTGCTCTCGCCTTCGGCAGAAATCGACCAAACTGATTTATTTTTCAGCTGCCCGATGAATAGCAAAAGCTTAAAATAGCACACCCGCACTCAAGCATACATACGGTGATACGCGCAAGGGCCGTCCCCAGACATTTGGGGCCCCGGGACGAAACGCAAAATGAGGCTCAAACATTAAACATATATAGCTAATACAACTAAAGTATACTTTCATTTAATTCAATTTCTTAATTGTGTGTTATTTCATATAATTTCAAAATACATCAATTATGAATTTAAAGTACTGAAGGTACTGCTAAAGCAATAAAACTAACATCGTGTTCTACTGAAAAGCATCATTACATGTATTCTAGGCTTACCAAGGTAAGAGAACAAAAGAATGCGAACCTTGAAACTCGGATGAACAACTATCTTCGAAATCTTGTATGAGCAACTATCCTCAAAATAGTTCTATCTGAAACAATCAAAGAAATGCATGGTCGATCGATGATTTGAGAACAAATACATGATAGATGGACAAATGTCATCAGGGTAATAACAAAAGGAGAACAAAAGTACGCTCTGCCAACATCAGCTAGACGAGCTACAATACATGATCAATTGATGAATAATGAATAGATCGATGATTCATTGGAGGTTTGATGCACAAAGTCAGGACTGTCCTGCAGACAACCTGATAGCATAACTACAGTATTACTAGTACATGTTCAGCGGGAATCAATTCTGAAACCAAAATTTAAGAGCACGTCACAGTTTAAGTTTAGTGTTGTGCGAGCAAGACAAGTAATTCAATCATAGATAATTAACTAATTATCGATAGGAGCAGAGTAGGAACAGCAGGAAGTTACCTATGGATACGGTGGTACATGCATTATCGAGAGGCCTAAACTTGAGGCGGCCAAAGAAGGCGCAGATTACAAAAAATTGTTGCACGGCGATGTTGTCATCCGGCAGCGCGAGTCGAATTTCTGAACTGGGGTTGCGCTACGCTTCGGCGCTGTCATCGTCTGGCGGCGGGAGGCGAACTGCTCGATTGGGGTTGCGCTACGGCGCTGTCGTACATCAGGGATGATCCAGCAGGCAGATAAGCTGGGCCCTTTTCAACCTGACACAAAACTGCGATTTGGGGACCCCTAGGAATTTGGGGGCCCTGGGCGGTCGCCCACTTTGACCCCCCTTGTCGACGGCCCTGATACGTGCATATACATAGTCTTTTTTGCACCGCGAGAAGAAAAGACCTTCAATGTTTTAGACAGACACCAGAGGATTGACACGATCTGGATATCGCATAAGGCACGGTACATACCAGCAGCCGCGACGGGGTCTCCGCGCGAATCACTCACGCGCAGCTCGACCCGTGTGGTGTAGCTCGGGTGCTTGAGGTAGAAGTCGTCGAGGGCTATTGAAATGCAGGTGAGGCTCCTCCTGTCCATGGCGCTCGCCAGGTTCAGCACCACGCCCACCGGCACCGGCACCGCCGCCAGCGCTGGTGCTACCGGTGGTGATCCATCTGTGCTCCAAACCAGGAGCAAAGAGAGGAGGCTTGCAGGCACAGCACAGGCGGAGCGCCTCCTTGACCACACCATTTTGAGATACGACTGGATCTTCACTTTGGATAGACTGCACTCCTTAATTACTTGTTGTCGCGTGTGTAGTAGTATCTGCATGAATTTACCGTCATTTATAGTGATCCAGCGACGCGGGATGGGAAATTTCCTGGAGTGTTCCCGCAAGCGGTCCGGCCGGCCGGTGGTAAATTTCTTTGGCCAAGTCCCATTGACTCCAACATTATTGCATTATTTCTCTGCTTGCGTTAGTCGCAATCAAGGAAACATCCACACACTTGGGACACTCACATGCGCCGTCTGAGTATCGGAGTATGACATATTTGAAGTTGTTTTCTCTTTCTTTCTATATACTACATCTCTTCTCTACTAATAAAGAGATAATAAAGAGGATTCTTTTTTACAGAAAATTTTCCGATCTATTCACCTTCAATCATGGCAGTACAACGAACACCAGAATTAATAAAAATTACATCCAGATCCGTAGGTCACCTAACAACGACTACAAGCATTGAAGCGAGCTGAAGGCACGCCATTGTCATCAACCCTCCATCGCCGGAGTCGGATACAACTTGTAGAAGTAGACAATCAGGAAGTCCTCGTGCTAAGGCCTCATAGCACCAGCGCACCAGAACAACAAACGCCGCGGATGAAGAATAACATAGATTGCAAGGATTCAATCCGAAGACACATAAACGTAGATGAACGCCAACGAGATTCGAGAAAATCCATCAAAGATATATCCGCCGGAGACACACCTCCATACGTCCACCAACGATGCTAGACGCACCGCTCGAACGGGGGCTGGGTGGGGAGACCTTTATTCCATCTTCAGGGAGCCACCGCCGTTTCCTCTTCCTGAGCAGAACACAAACCCAAACAAAATTGAAAGGAACAAAATGAAGCCCTCCCGCCGGCTCTTGGCAGGATCCACCACGCCTCCATGGTCCTAGGGCCACCGGAGACGAGGTGGACCTGCGTCCACGCCTAATAATAAAGGGGAGTTTGTTGGTTTCAGTTCCATGGCTTCCACCTCTCCAAGCCATATATATTTGTGTTGATATTAGTACAAATTCATGTTTAATTTCAGTAAATAATTCATGACTAGAAAAAAGTAGCATGCAACAATCTAGCATACTAGATGAACAAAAAAACATGCAAAACAACATTGCACATGCAACCAGTGGCGGAGACAGGCACTAGTAGAAAACAGGGCTTTGGTCCAGGCCGGGTCAGCCCATTAGTCCCGGTTCAGTCCAGAACCGGGACCAATGGGGGCATTGGTCCCGGTTCGCGAGCCCAGGGGGCCGGCCGGGCCACGTGGGCCATTGGTCCCGGTTGGTGGGACGAACCGGGACCAATGGACCTCGCTCCTGGCCCACCATCATTGGTCCCGGTTGGTGGCTTGAACCGGGACTAAAGTCACGTGGGCCATTGGTCCCGGTTGGTGGGACGAACCGGGACCAATGGGCCTCGCTCCTGGCCCACCATCATTGGTCCCGGTTGGTGGCTTGAACCGGGACCAAAGTCTCCCCTTTAGTCCCGGTTCATGCCACCAACCGGGACCAATGAGGTGCCTATATATACCCCCTCGCGTAAGAGCAGAGCACACTGCTCTGTTTTTTTCTGGCCGAGGGGGAGAGGGCTTGGTGGTGCTCTAGCTCACCTCCTATGCACACAAGGTGTTCGATGGAATGCCCGAGCCACACTACTTAAGCTTTCTCCTCTCCAAACTCAACCTTCAAGCTCCATTTTCCACAATATTTGTCTAGGTTTAGCGGTCCGTCATGCCCCGTCCCCGTCTTCACCACCGTCGATCACTCGTGCCGAGCTAATCGCCGGCACCATCGTGGTGAGCCTCTTGTTCTTATCTTCTTTCTGAAAGGAAAAATATTCTTACTTGTATGTTTACATAGATACTTGTATTATTTTCTTACTTTTATTATTGCATCTTATATAGTGCGATGGTTTTGGTATCTGCCCTCGTCGGCCCTCGTCCTTTCTATGATTCGGATGTGGTATATATATTATCTTTATAACTATTGGTTCATTTATTGTTTATGAAAATTATGCCGACCAACGTGACATAGATTTTATTTATGTAGGATGTATGTGAATCGGAAATGCCAACCGACCCTATTGTCGAGAGGTTAAATTTAGTTGAAGAAGAAAACAATTTGTTGAAGGAAAAAAAATTGAGGAGGAGAAGATGATATTGGAGTTGCATGTTGCGGATGTCGTCGATGATCACAAGATCAAGATGGATGCAATGCGCTTGAAGATTAGAAAGATTAGAAAATATGCCATTCATACCGAGGCTTGGTATCATTATGCCGTTGGATCAATTGTTACCTTGGTTGCGATTATGATCGCATTTGTTTTCGCATTGAAATGTTTTACATAGTTTCAATGTATGGTTTAATTAATTAGATGCTGTGGAGAGCTATATGTTGTTAGATGAGAACTATGTATGAACTTTGGTTTTAATGTGATGATGAACCTCTATTAATTTGGACACTTAATTATATATAATGCACGCAGATGAACCGGCAATGGATGTACGGTGACAGACACACCTGCGAGTACATTAAGGGCGTGCATGAGTTTCTCGATGCGGCTGAGGCAAACAAGCAGAATGGTTTTATGTGTTATCCATGCACTGAATGTGGGAATACGAGGTCTTACTCTAACCGGAAAATCCTTTACTCCCACCTGCTTTACAAGGGTTTCATGCCACACTATAATGTTTGGACGAGGCACGGAGAAATAGGGGTTATGATGGAAGACGTCAAAGAAGAAGAGTACGATGACAACTATGTGCCCCCTGAATACGGTGGTGCTGCAACGGGGGGAGCTGGTGAAGATCAAGAGGAACCAGACGATGTGCCCAATGATGCTGCAACGGGTGAAGCTGCTGAAGATCAAGAGGAACCAGACGATGTGCTCGATGATGATGATCTCCGCCGGGTCATTGTCGATGCAAGGACGCAATGCGAAAGTCAAAAGGAGAAGCTAAAGTTCGATCGCATGTTAGAGGATCACAAAAAAGGGTTGTACCCCAATTGCGAAGATGGCAACACAAATTTCGGTACCGTACTGGAATTGCTGCAGTGGAAGGCGAGGCAGATCACCGGTTGAAACGTCTGTTCAGAAACGAAGAGCATGCCAAGTTGATGTGATGGCACAGTGAGAACCGAAAGAAAGATGGGAAGTTGAGAGCACCCGCTGACGGGTCACAGTGGAGAAAAATCGAGAGAAAGTACTGGGATGAGTTTGCAAAGGACCCAAGGAATGTATGGTTTGCTTTAAGCACAGATGGCATTAATCCTTTCGGGGAGCAGAGCAGCAATCACAGCACCTGGCCCGTGACTCTATGTATGTATAACCTTCCTCCTTGGATGTGCATGAAGCGGAAGTTCATTATGATGCCAGTTCTCATCCAAGGCCCTAAGCAACCCGGCAACGACATTGATGTGTACCTAAGGCCATTAGTTGAAAAACTTTTACAGCTGCGGAATGGAAACGGTGTACGTACGTGGGATGAGCACAGACAGGAGGAATTTAACCTAAAGGCGTTGCTGTTCGTGACCATCAACGATTGGCCCGCTCTCAGTAACCTTTCAGGATAGACAAACAAAGGATACCACGCATGCACGCACTGTTTAGATGACACTGAAAGTATATACCTGGACAAATGCAGGAACAATGTGTACCTGGGCCATCGTCGATTTCTTCCGACCAACCATCAATGTCGAAAGAAAGGCAAGCATTTCAAAGGCAAGGCAGATCACCGAAAGAAGCCCGCCATGCGTACCGGTGATCACGTACTTGCTGTGGTCAATGATTTACACGTAATCTTTGGAAAGGGTCCCGGTGGACTAGCTGTTCCGAATGACGCTGAGGGACACGCACCCATGTGGAAGAAGAAATCTATATTTTGGGACCTACCCTACTGGAAAGACCTAGAGGTCCGCTCTTCAATCGATGTGATGCACGTGACGAAGAACCTTTGCGTGAACCTGCTAGGCTTCTTGGGCGTGTATGGGAAGACAAAAGATACACCTGAGGCACGGGAGGACCTGCAACGTTTGCACGAAAAAGACGGCATGCCTCCGAAGCAGTATAAAGGTTCTGCCAGCTACGCTCTTACGAAAGAAGAGAAAGAAATCTTATTTGAATGCCTACTCAGTATGAAGGTCATGACTGGCTTCTCGTCGAACATAAAGGGAATAATAAATATGCCAGAGAAAAAGTTTCAGAACCTAAAGTCTCATGACTGCCACATGATTATGACGCAACTGCTTCCGGTTGCATTGAGGGGGCTTCTACCGGAAAACGTCCGATTAGCCATTGTGAAGCTATGTGCATTCCTCAATGCAATCTCTCAGAAGGTGATCGATCCAGAAATCGTACCAAGGCTAAGGAGTGATGTGGTGCAATGTCTTGTCAGTTTCAAGCTGGTGTTCCCACCATCCTTCTTCAATATCATGACGCACGTCCTAATTCATCTAGTCGACGAGATTGTCATCCTGGGGCCCGTATTTCTACACAATATGTTCCCCTTTGAGAGGTTCATGGGAGTCCTAAAGAAATATGTTTGTAACCGCGCTAGGCCAGAAGGAAGCATCTCCATGGGCCATCAAACAGAGGATGTTATCGGGTTTTGTGTTGACTTCATTCCTGGCCTTAAGAAGATAGGTATCCCTAAATCGCGGTATGAGGGGAGCCTGACTGGAAAAGGCACTCTTGAAAGTGACTCAATAATATGCAGGGACGGATATTCTTGGTCTTAAGCACACTACACAGTTCTACAGAACTCTACCTTGGTGACCCCGTATGTCGATGAACACAAGAACAGTCTGCGCTCCAAACACCCGGAGCAGTGCGACGACTGGATTACATGTGAACACATCAGGACTTTCAGCAGTTGGTTGGAAACACGTCTCAGAGGTGACAACACTATTTGTGATGAGTTGTACTTGTTGTCCAGGGGACCATCTTTGACTGTATTGACTTACAAAGGATACGAGATAAATGGGAATACATTTTACACGATCGCCCAAGATCAAAAGAGCACCAACCAAAACAGTGGTGTCCGCTTTGATGCAGCAACCGAGAGCGGAAAGGACACATATTATGGTTACATAGTGGACATATGGGAACTGGACATATGGGAACTTGACTACGGACCTGATTTTAAGGTCCCTTTGTTTAAGTGCAAATGGGTCAATCTATCAGGCGGCGGGGTACAGGTAGACCCACAGTACGGAATGACAACAGTGGATCTGAAAAATCTTGGGTACACTGATGAACTGTTCGTCCTAGCCAATAATGTGGCACAGGTTATCTATGTGAAGGACATGTCTACCAAACCGAGAAAAATTAAAGATAAGGAAGCGAATACATCATACGATGAGCCAAAGCGCCACATAGTTCTTTCAGGAAAAAGGGACATCCTGGGAGCGGACGGCAAGACAGACATGTCTGAAGATTATGAAAAGTTTTATGAAATTCCTCCCTTCAATGTCAAGGCTGACCCAAGCATCCTGATAAATGATGAAGATTATCCATGGTTACGGCGCAATAAGCAAATGACACAAGCGAAGAAAAAGTGAAGACTTTCTCCCGCAACTATTATGATGATACCATGCCAACTTTGTAACACACGAGTATGCTAGGCCAACTTTTTCAGAGTTCATTTGAAAACTATGAATTTAGGTCGAATTTTCTCTATAGGTGCATCTATGTTCATTTTTTAGTAAAGTTAATCACAAACTCGTGATTCACACAAATTTCAAAGAATTCAAATTTTAAGTATTCAAATTTGAAAACTAATGGCACTAACAAAAAGTTTATAATTTTCGGAGTTCATTTGGAATTCATTTGAAATGCTTTTCAATTTCAGGGTCTTATAGCTCAAAAAAAATCAGTAAATGCATGAAAAATAACAAATGAAGTCAGAAAGGGTTGAAAATTGATGATGTGGCTTTGAATGGTGCATTTTGAACACAGAAAAAATATGGAGTTCAAATAAGTTCAAGAAAATGAAATCCCTTTGTAACAGATGATCTTTCGTCCGAAACCCTGATACTTCGAAAGAGATTGTCCGTTTTGTATACGAAATGCATCCAGTTTTTGCCGTAACCATCTCAACTTTGTTGCACATGCTATGTGGGTGAAATGATGATACCATGCCAACTTTCAACCTTTTCGGAGTTCATTTGAAATGTTTTTCAATTTCAAGGTCTTATAGCTCAAAAAGCAAAAGGAATCAACTAAAAAGTTTTTATAAACCTCTAGTATTTTTGAAACTAAACTTATATAAAATTTATGCAACTTAAATTCAGAAAGTATTTTTTGTTCAACTCATTAATAGCAAAAAGAATTTAATAGCAAAAAAATAACAAAATTTGTTTTTGATTAAAACAAATATTAAAAATAACATAAAATTACCAAATAGAGTATAATGATAAAACACTGTAATATTAAGTAGCAGGAAAAAGAATCACTCAAAAATCTAACTTCATAGTAAAGTTATTCATAAACTAGTGATTCACATACATTTTAAAACTATAAGTATTTAGTACAAATAAAAAATAAAAAGCAAAAATGAAAACAAAAGAAGAAAA
>NC_041392.1:115110045-115110495 GCF_002162155.2 Triticum dicoccoides | reverse complement strand
TAAAAAGTTTTTATAAACCTCTAGTATTTTTGAAACTAAACTTATATAAAATTTATGCAACTTAAATTCAGAAAGTATTTTTTGTTCAACACATTAATAGCAAAAAGAATTTAATAGCAAAAAAATAACAAAATTTGTTTTTGATTAAAACAGATATTAAAAATAACCTAAAATTACCAAATAGAGTATAATGATAAAACACTGTAATATTAAGTAGCAGGAAAAAGAATCACTCAAAAATCTAACTTCATAGTAAAGTTATTCATAAACTAGTGATTCACATACATTTTAAAACTATAAGTATTTAGTACAAATAAAAAATAAAAAGCAAAAATGAAAACAAAAGAAGAAAACAAAAAAATTCAAATTTTAAAACTAATGGCACTAACAGTAAGTTTATAATTTTTGTGACCTAAAAGAAAAAATAAATCACTAAAAACTATAATTATT
>NC_041392.1:115109160-115109839 GCF_002162155.2 Triticum dicoccoides | reverse complement strand
AGAAATCACTAAAATACTATAAGTATTTAGTACAAATAAAAAAAGAAAAACCAAAAAAGAAAACAAAAGAAGAAAACCAAAAAAAAAATCAAATTTTAAAACTAATGGCACTAATAGAAAGTTTATAATTTTTGTGACCTAAAAGCAAAAAAAATCACTAAAAAACTATAAGTATTTAGTACAAATAAAAAAATAAAAAGCAAAAAAAAATGCCACCTACTAGGCCTCCACGGCCTGAATACGACTAGAAACCCTTTCATGGGCCAGGATTCAGGCCCGTAGAAGGCCCAGCAGGCCCAACAGGCATAGCAGTGCACAGATTAGGCCCGTAAGCCTGCAGTTGAGAGGAGCTCGAGTGGGTGGGCGTAGCAGCGCTTATAAACCACTGCGAGCCCCTCTCAACTAGCGAGGTGAGACTAAACTTATGACCGCACAGCGCCAGCACAGGACATTTGGTCCCGGTTGGTGCTACCAACCGGGACCATAGGGGGGCATTGGTCCCGGTTGGTGGCACGAACCGGGACGAATGCCCACCTATGGTCCTGGTTCGAGCCACCAACCGGGACCAAAGGCCTTTGTTTCCCGCCCTTTGGGTTGCTAAAAAGAGACCTTTGGTCCCGGTTAGTGGCACGAACCGGGACCATAGGTAGGCATTCGTCCCGGTTCATGCCACGAACCG
>NC_041392.1:115108223-115109043 GCF_002162155.2 Triticum dicoccoides | reverse complement strand
CACGAACCGGGACCATAGCTGCATGTATATATACCCACCACTTAGCAGTTTCAGATTTCATCGCCATTTGCCCCCTGACGACGCCGAGCTCATCGACGCCGCCAAGCTGCCCGTGCTCGCCGTCGCCGCCCCAAGGTCGCCGTCGCCGTCACCGCCCGCTCCTCGTCGTCGCCGCTTCCCGCTCCTCGAGCCCGCGCCGCCCCGGAGCTCGCCGTCGTCCCCGAGCCCTCCTCCCCGAGCTCACGCCGCCCCTCGAGCTCACCATCGTCCCCAAGCCCGCGCCGCCCCGAGCCCGTGCCGCCCCCGATCTTGCCGTCGTCCCCGAGCCCTCCTCCCCGAGCCCGTGCCGCCCCGACGCCATCCACTGCCCTCGCCGACGCCCTCGCTGACGCCTCCGCCGTCGCCCTCGCCGGTCAACCTCGCTGTGAGCCGCCGCGCGCCACCCCGGTTTATCATTTTTTTTCATTTTTTTGTTTGTATATATAATGTATATATGTATGTGGCTATATGTATGTATAGATGTTCATATATGTGTATTTTTTCAGAGCATTTTTTGTTCATATATGTATTTTTTTGTTTATGTGTATTATTTTTTTTGTTCATAGCATTTTTTTGTTCATATTTTTTTCATAGCATTATTTCCATGTATATATGTATGTGGCTATGTATGTATAGATGGATAGCATTTTTTTTCCATGTATGTATGTCATTGTTGATATACCCCCTCCCCGTTAACTTCGACAGGAGGGGGGGTCGATATAACCCTCCCCGATAACTTCGACATGAGGGGGGGTCGATATACCCCCTCCCTGATAACTTT
>NC_041392.1:115107421-115108030 GCF_002162155.2 Triticum dicoccoides | reverse complement strand
GAGGGTTGAGAACTAGTTTAGGGGGGGGTCAAGGGTCGAGAACGTCGGACATTCATGAGAGAGGTGAGGAAGAAGGGTAAGAAGAGGGAGAAGAAGAGGAGAGGAAGAAGAGGAAGTCTTCTCCTCTATTCTTTTTTCTCTTCTTTTTTCTTCTTCTTCCTATATGTATTAGTTTTTTTATTTAGGTTGTTAATTAGTAGATATTAATTTTGTTCATATATGTATGGATGCATGTGATATGTATGTATGTATGTATCGGGTATGTCGTTGTCGATATACCCCCTACCCGATAACTTCGACATGAGGGGGTCGAGAGGGGGTCTAGGGTCGCCGAGGGGTCGAGGGTCATCGGACATGAGAGGAAGAAGAGGATAAAAAAAGTTCTCCTCTATTCTTTCTTCTCCTCTTTTTTTTCTTCTTCTTCCTCTTTTTTTATCGGGAACGAGGGTCGTCGAGGGTCGCCGAGCGGTAGAGGAAACCCTAAATAGCAAGTATCGTCGGTGTGAGATACATGTGGCCGTCGGTGTCGGACAGTACATCCACGTCCTACAAGTGACGCGGGCTTCGACGCCCACGTCACTTGTGGGACGTGGATGTAGTGTCCGACAC
>NC_041392.1:115102877-115107016 GCF_002162155.2 Triticum dicoccoides | reverse complement strand
TCCCACAAGTGACGCGGGCTTCGACGCCCACGTCACTTGTGGGACGTGGATGTAGTGTCCGACACCGACAGCCACATGTATCTCACACCCACGATACTTGCTATTTAGGGTTTCCTCTACCGCTCGGTGACCCTCGACGACCCTCGTTCCCGATAAAAAAAGAGGAAGAAGAAGGAAAAAAGAGGAGAAGAAAGAATAGAGGAGTTCTTACTCCTCTATTCTTTCTTCTCCTCTTTTTTTCTTCTTCCTCTTTTTTTTATCCTTGAAGCGTTGTCGAGGCCACCCCAAACCCTAGAGAAGCAGCGTCGAGGCCACCCCAAACCCTAGAGAAGCAGCGTCGAGGCCACTAATTAATATTAGTTCTACATTTGCCACTAATATATCCATTTGTCATGTTTGAATAATAATTGCCATGTTGTCAATATTTGTAGAAACTATGGACACCGCCCGAGACGAAGTACAAGAAGAGTTGTTGGGGGACATAATCGCACGAGGAAGTGATGCCGTCTGCTCGTTGTTTCTCAACGACACCGATGGTCTGGAAGCAGCTGGCTATGATTATGATGGCTCTGGTGACCTAATGCCGGTGCAAGAAGGAGACTGTGAGGACGGATCCGGTGACCCAATGCCGGTGCAAGAAGGAAACCGTGATGACGTCTTCGGTGACCAAACCGAGTCCGGCCAGGTATATATATTAGTTAAGCTTCTGCTGACTAGCTAATTGATGCATTCATTGTTTTGGTATGTACACATATTAATTAAGTCTTTGTTCTTTTTTCTAGCCCTCCGGATCGAGCACAACTTCGGTAAAGAGACGAGGCCTGAAGAAAAAGTTGAGCTCAGATGAAAAGTTTGAGATCATAGCAATCGCGCCCGACGGCCAACCGATTGAACCCCTCCGGACAAAGAGCGCATTTCTTGCTCAGTGCGGGGTTTTGGTTAGGGACAAGATCCCGATCAGCATCCAGCAATGGTTAAAGCCGGCTACAGAAGACCCTGAGGTGTCTTATGTCAATGATATGCAGAAAAATGATCTTTGGACCGAGCTGAAGTCAAATTTCACCCTACCGCCAGAGGAAGATCCGGAGAAGCTAGTTAAAGAGCAATTAATCAAGTCTTTTGCTCTTAAGAGGATGGCAGAACTATTCAGGAGGTGGAAGAAAGAGCTGAATAAGTTTGTCGAAAATAAAGAGACACCAGAATTCAAGGGCAGATATGAGAAGATCAGAGATCACTGGCCCGCATTTGTGGCCCACAAGACATCAGAAAAGAGTAAGAAGATGTCAGCGACAAACAAGCAAAATGCTGCGAAGAAGAAGCATCACCATCGCACGGGGTCAGGTGGCTACCTCGTAGCCCGGCCTAAGTGGGCCAAGACTGAGAATGATCTGGTTGATAAAGGGATCAAACCAGAGACAATTAACTGGCCAGACCGTTGCCGGACTTGGTTCTTCGGGGCTGGCGGAACCTTGGACCCTGTATCAGGGAAGTGCATTTGGACGAACGATCAAATGGACATACCAGTCAAGAAGCTTCAGTAGTATATCGAAGCAGCGCAGCAAGGGACGTTCTTTCCAGACAAAGAGAACGACGAGCTCACAATGGCCCTCGGGAATCCTGAGCACCCTGGACGGACACGAGGCACGCCAGGCTCCATTCCGTGGAAGGTTGGGTTTCCGGACGCAGGCGGTTACAAATGCCAGGAAAGGAGGAAAAAAGTGCAGCAGACCCAAATGCAGGCGTTGCAAGCAAGGGTACAAGCGATAGAGGAACGAGAAGCAAATCGCAGCAAACGAACTGCCGAAACTTCCCCAGAAGCTACCCTGCCATCTCGGCGGAGAAGCAGCGTGGCTTTCACCGAGCTGCTTCAGCCGGAGCATGCCTTGATAGCTCCTGCCAGCTATCCCGTGGATGCTATCACGGAGTCTCAAAATTGCCACCTTATGACGCAATGGATGAATTTGAAGGTCAAGGCGGCTGTTGGCTCTGTTTATCCTACTGAACCCGGCGCAACTTTTCACTGCCGGCCGATTCCAGAAGGATATGCTAGGGTGATGATGGATGAAATAATGGAGGGATTTGAGGACCTCCAGCTTGGCCACCCTATCGGTGAAGGGGAGACTAGGCTGGGTTCTGCTCTGAAGACTCCATGCCTATGGCGGAAGGAGCTCATCAACCTTCCGAACTAGACGCCTCCGCCTCCTCCTCCTCCTCCGGCAAGTCAGGGCACTACGCCTCCTCCACCGCCTCCTCCTCCGGCGAGTGACGATCAGGGCACTCGGCCGGCCCCTTCTCCGGCGCGTGGCGGCACTCCGCCTCCTTCTCCGCCTGCGCCGGCGCGCCTGAGCAGCCAGCCTCCTCCTTCTCTGCCTCGTCAGCAAGGGCGGAAGAGACCTGCCGCCGCTCCGGCTGCTCCGACGCGTCGTAGTCCTTCTCCTCCGCCTCGTAAGCGTGTAAAGAAGACAACCGCTCCGTCTACTCTGCCGGCGTCTAGCAGTACAGCCAGAGGCGGGAGGACATTTAGATTCGGTCCTTCTCTGAAGACTCCAGAGAAGTTACCATACGAGAGGACCCCGGAGGAGAATGCCGAGATCGCGCGAGAAGAAGTGAGGAACTTCTTTGAAGGGGTGAAAGCAAAAAAACATCCACCTCCGGAGGAGAAGGTAGATCCGATGAAAGTGAAGCACACTCTGGCTGCCCTGACAAAACCACCCAAGTCTCTGCCGAAAGGAAACTATGAGCGCATTATTGGAAAGGAATTTGTCGAAGCGGAGCGGTCGGGAAGTACTGTTAGTGATCAAAGGCTGAAAGAACGACGAGCTGGGAAACAAATTGCACAGCTTGGCGAACAAGCAAAGCAATTGTGCCCCCCGCTCAAGGTGCCTAGCGACATCATCGCTAATGATCCGAGGATGGTGCCCGGTTATAGCAATCTTGGAGATTACCTGCCCGACAATGTACATTATGATTTCATGGAGGTGCAGATACAAAGATACGAGTACGGGAAGCCTCTCGTCAAAGATGAAAGATCTCTATCAACGATGATGCGAAGATTGCATGATTGGTACTTGAAAATCTGCAGAGAGTCTGGGGGGAGGAGTACTTTGTATGTGAGAGTTAAAAAGGAGCATGGCCTCGTTGGAATTGATCTGTTGCCTGTTCCATTTGAGGAGTTCTTTCAGTTTTTCAATCAATTGGCCCTCGATAAAGCAACGGTCACCTGCTACTGTCTGTAAGTAGTACTACTTCTGTCATTAAGTCTCTCTATATAGCTCAACTCTTTCATTGCATGTATTTATAATTATCCTCACTATATTATGCAGATTGAAGATTGCCGAATTGAAGAAAAGACAAGTCCGTGATATTGGGTTCATTAACACATATCTCATAGATGAAACTGAGGTTAAATTTCATCCCGCAGATACCGAGGCCAACTTGCTACGATCGTTGGTAATAAATGAAAACAAAGATATAATACTCTTTCCTTACAACTTCAAGTGAGTGTTACTGTCTTGTGCGTATTCGGTTTCCCTTATATATTAGTCAAGGTTATAGTAATGTAATTGATGAGTTATGCATGCGTGTGCAGTTTCCACTATATTCTCCTAGAGATTAAGCTTGAGCAGGGACTAGTAACCGTCTTAGACTCAAGACGAAAAGATCCCCAGGACTATGCGGACATGACTCAAATGCTCGAGAAGTAAGTTAAATCGATCATTATCCACCACATCAGCAACTTTGTTCATTTCCTGATATATCAAGTAATTGTTTTCTTTGTCTGGCAGGGTTTGGAAAAAATTCACCAAAAAAGCTCCGGGACTCCCGAAGAAGCTGCAACTTAGACATCCGAAAGTAAGTACTATAGTAGCATGTTCCGCGCATCTCCTATTGATTCAAGCGCTAGTTTCATCAATGCCATTTGGCATTCTTGCTTATCAGTTTGATTGACCTCTATTTCTTGTAAAGTGGTTGTGGCAGGAACAAGGGAATAATTTCTGTGGATACTACATTTGCGAGTCCATCCGCCACACGACCTGTGAGCGGGGCTACACTGACAAACAATATGAAGTGCGTAAATAACAACCTTCACAATTTTATTTTATTACCATCATTTGTCTTGAGTTTCATTCATTCATTCA
>NC_041392.1:115096499-115102364 GCF_002162155.2 Triticum dicoccoides | reverse complement strand
TATGTATTGACCCCCTTCTTCAAATTAGATGTTTCGGAAGCGGGATGAACTCCTAGCACCAGCTCGCATGTGAGCAATTCAAGAGGAATTGGCGGCATTCTTTCTTGACCACGTGATCGCTGAAGACGGAGAATACTATGTGGACCATGAGTCCGTATGTTAGGAGATTATATTTGTAAGAGATAATTATTGTATATATGTAGCCGGTAGTGTCGGATAGATATACGAGAACTTGTTGTTCGACCAATCTGTCGGAGAAGGAGAGGTGGTCGATATCACTTCTCTTTGTATGCATATATGTTCATGACGATCTTCTGTTTCCTTCGTTTGCTTACTAGCTAGCTAGCGTGTCTAGTCCTCTCTATACGTATGTATAGTATGTAGCGTCGACCAAGCACGGACATAAGAGAGGACACTTCTCTCTATTAATTATAGCTAGCTAACACAATATATGAAACACCTAAATTAACCCCCCAAAACCCCCAAACCTCCCCCCTTTAAAAAAACAAAAACTCCAGCCACAGAAATGCTGATGCGTGGATGCCTATTGGTCCCAGTTGGTGCCATCAACCGGGACCAAAGGCCCTCCTGCCTGGGCTCCGCGCACAGGCCACGTGGAGGCCCATCTGTCCCGGTTCTGGATTGAACCGGGACTAAAGGAACATGGCATTAGTACCGACCCTTTAGTCCCGGTTCAGGAACCGGGACAAAAGGCCCTTATGAACCGGGACAACATGCCCTTTTTCTACTAGTGAGGGGGCCAGCAGGGGCCCTGCCCCCCCCTAAGATCACTGATTTGCTGGTAATTAGTAGATGAACAGTGTGCAATTTATACAAAAATGCATGTAATAGTATTGTTTGGCCTCTGTTATGAAGAGTTTGAGTCATTTGGCCCCCGTGATCCATAATTCCTGGCTCCGCCACTGCATGAAACAACAATTATAAGTAGGGACTTGAACAAATCATGATGGACATACTGTTCGTTAGCGGCTTCATGAGCGACGTTGTTGATGGCGATGTTCGTGACGATTTATTGCCGACGGTGTTGTACACAACGATGAGTAGCACCGTCTGACTTAGAACCCGTGGTGATGAACTTTAGGAGTCGTGCAGAGCGCTTCCTAAATATCTAATTCATCACCTCCCGGTGCAGGATCGCAAGGACAAACGGTTTCGAACACCTGCTCTCTCGTACGCCGATGCACGCCGACATTTGGGATGGTGTGGACTACAATGGTGATGCAAATTGCGAGATGAGGCAAATCCAAGGTGTTTTTGATATATCTTTGGCCGCTACCGGTGGCAATATATATAATAGGACCAAAGGTGTTATCATGTCACGATCACGTTCTCAAACCAACTTGGTTTCTAAGTTATATACTTTTCGGGGAAGAAAAAATTATCTTTTCTATCAAGACATCAGAAAATAAAACGGCAAAAGGAAGTTGCGCCCCCGCATGTTGCACGCGCCGCCCCAACCTCGACCCAAGCCAGATAAGGCGAGGCGAGCGAGCGAGCGAGGGTGTGTGGTCTTTTATTTCTCTCCTTCACACATCACTAGTGTGGTGTAGAGAACCCACTATATAAAGAAGTCTCACACCTGCTCAACTTGCCGGAGTGGTACTAAACTTTAGAACCATTACTTGCCATTTATTCATGGGCCTAGTTGAGATTTCAGAAATTCTACATGGGCTAGGCCAATTATTTCTAACAACCCCCACCAGATCTCAAGTACCCATTTAGAGATTTTTGCTCAAAAAAACATCTAGAGATTTACCTTTTCTCACTACTTATTTAATATGCTACTAGTGTTTCAACAGAGACTGTTAAGTTGAATTTTTGTCTAGAGCTTTAAGTTACACACATCCACAACATGACAATGGACTATGCCTTGAATTGTTATTTTTGTGTGAACAGGTTTTACTCGAAGTCTTCACCATTACCTGGCCGCCAGTAGGCTACCTCGTGGTTTGGAGCACATACGTCATACTCCCTGGTCTCTTCGTGAGCTTATTAGAGATCAGACAAGTCTCATAGACTGTGACGCTTATAGTTGAAGCTCATATAGGCGCGTTATTTCAAGATTGCTCTGTAGGACAATACTTTGCAAGTCATAGCCAACATGAACACATTAAGACATGTTGCCAACCTTCCTTACAGCTCTGAGAGTTTTGCATTTTCACATAGAGACAGTCACATATTACTCTCCTCAGTTAACCAATAGCTTGTTCTTCCCAGGTCGTAATTTACGGGATCTCCGATCAGAAAAGTTGGATTACTACTATGGTGTAACATCTATGCGTCTCATACCTATCTCCCTCTATACACTATCTACCATATTTCTTGATAGTCCCTTTGAAAAGGGATCTACCAGATTTTTGTTTGTTTGAATTACGTAACAGTTATTACTCAGGAGTTCTTCAACTTCGCGACAAACTTCAAACGCCTCTTCACATGTCTTGTGGACTTCACATTATCCTTAGAATTGTTCACTTTTAGCAATAATTGTTTGGTTGTCACGAATAGTCCGTACAGGTTTTTCAATAAGGTACCCCACTCACACCACTACAAAGAGGGTCTCGTCGATACAACACACATGTGTCATCATCATCACTCCCCCCCCCCTAGAGGTGTCATCGCCATCCCTAAACCCTGAGAAAATGTTACATAATGGAGGGGGTGTACATTTTTTGGACTCACAAACAGATTTACCATAATATAAACATTCAGTTTGGTCTTAACAAATCTGTCCGGGCCATTTGCACCTATACATCTGCGATGATGACCCCGGTCTATATCATTGGTCCCGATACTACTGTAGACTCGACAAGGAAGTCATTCGAAGATTGTTTGACATGCTCAGGAACAACCCTTACTTCCGAAGGTTCGGGAGTCTTGACAAAGTGGAGCATATCGAGGAATATCGTCTGTCTAAACACCGATGCAAGGGTATACAACTTGCAACTGTGTACTTTCTTGTGGTTCTGTAGGGTAACACGAGCATGTCACGAGTTGATTATGTACATCAAACAATGTTGGATCACCTTGTCATTGAGTTCATGTTGGCAATCTCAATTTACTAGCTTGAAAGGTGCTAATCCAACCTAAGGAGGTACAAGGAACTTGTAGAGATTGACTGCATGAGATGCTACTGACTACTGTGTCTACTAAGCAAGGCCTCCCTTATTCCCCATGTCTTCCATTCCAACTGATTTGGAAGCACATTCTTCATTGGCTTCTACCTCAGAGTCTCCCAACTAGTATTACCCCCTTTTCCCATCGAGGAGCAACCTATTTGATCGTGGCAAAGAAGTGTGGCTAGTATGTACCATCTCCATGTTACTACTTGCATAAGGATGGGACAATATATATGCAGCCACGGCAAACAACATGGTGTGCGCTTGGAGGTTGTTGGGTAGTACTATCTTGCATTGGTTTCATGTCATAACCTTTCGTAAAGAACGGCCGGACCAAGCACTTCTATTGTTTTATAAGCAGAACAGTAGCATTAAGGTGGATTACCCTAATCCCGATTTATAATTTTTAGTTTACTAGTTGATTAATTATTTCAACTTCTTTAGATAAAATAAAATATAGAACAGTTATGCAAGCACCAATTGATCCGAGTGAAGTGCATCGTGCATGTCCTCGGACTATTTCGAAGATATCACATAGGCCATCGAATTATGAAAAGTGCTATCCAGGTCCTCGAAGATCCTCCAAGTGGGACGGAGCGGGTCTTCCTTTGACGGTTCTCTAACTCTTTCTTAAAATTTCTTGCGTTCTTACAGTACTGGTGCCCATTAGCTAGGCAGCGTGACCGCGACATGCTAGTTACAATGATGTCATCAAAAAATTGAATCAATTTTTCAAAATTTTCTGAAAAATAAAAATCACCTTTTAAAAATGTGTTTTTATGAAAAGAAAAAAATAAAATAGCTTGAAAGACTGTTCCATCCACAACTACTTTTTCATCGGATGAGACCGTGAATCTGAATTAAGTCCTCACAAATGCCATTGAGGTATAAGAAGTGTTGTGTAATGCCATGTGGAGCACGTTAAAAAAAATTCGCCCGTTGCAACGCACTAACATTTGTACTAGTCAAAGATAAAAAAATATCAGGGTGCACCATCCATCGGATACCTAAATGTTTGCAGCAAAAGAAATCGATATGATAGGAGCCCACATGCCCATTGGGTTAATTGTTGTACATTACTTCCTCCGTCTGGATTTATTTGGACCGATGTGTCCGAGCGGCGGCGCCGGGCTTCCACGGGGTCCCCGTTGCGCCAGCAAGACCAGGTGGCGGCTAGGGTTCCCCCACCCCCGGTCGCTCGCAGGAGCGACACATGAGGGGAGGGGAGGGGAGGGCGGTCTGTAATCTGGTATCTAGTCCATCACGATGAGATTGTGCAAACTACTAGTTTCTTTTGTTGGATCGGTTCACTCCTTTTTAGAATTGGTTGACTGCATAATCAAGATCAATTGAAGCCTAACATGTTATGCTTTACAAAATCTGGAGTAAAAGACCAACTTTGGCATGATTGTTGGTCGTAGAGCTACATCTATTTAATATAATATAAATATAGTTTTCTTTTCATTGCCAAATAGTAGTCACTAGTTTACAGAGGGAGTACATCTTATGTTTTATCCTTTTGTTATACATTTCATACTTGAGCAAGATGTTGTTTGAAGATTGTTTGACATGCTCAGGAACAACCCTTACTTCCGAAGGTTCCGGAGTCTCGACCAAGTGAAACATATCGAGGAGTATCGTCTCTCTAAACACGGCCCTTGGCATATACAACTTGCATCTGTGTACTTTCATGTGGTTCCGTAGGGTGACACGACCATGTCACAAGTTGATTATGTACAACAAATAGTGTTGGATCACCTTGCGATTGAGTTCATGTTGGTAATCTCAATTCACTAGCAGGAAAGGTGCTAATCCCACCTAAGGATGTTCAAGAAAATTGTAGAGATTGACTACATGAGAGGCTATTGTGTCTACTGAGCAAGGCCTCCCTTATTCCCCATGTCTCCCATTCCTACTGATTTTGAAAGCACAATCTACATTGGCTTCTATCTCGAGTCTCTAAACTAGTATTACCCTTTTTCCCCACCGAGGAGCAACCTATTTGATGGTGGCAAGGAAGTGTGGCTAGTATGTACCATCTTCATGTTACTACTTGCATAAGGATGGGACAGGTAATATATGCAGCCACGGCAAACAACATGGTGTGCGCTTGGAGGTTGTTGGGTCAGTACTATCTTGCATTGGTTTCATGTCATAACCTTCTGTAAAGAACGGACAGACCAAATGCTTTTATCGTTGTTGTTTTAAGAAGTACAGTAAGCTTATATCTTTAAAACAACGATAAACCTCCCATCGGTGTTAGGGTGGATTACCCTAATCCTGATTAATAATTTTTTAGTTTTACCATTTGATTAATTATTTCAACTTCTTTAGATAAAATAAAATATAGAACAGTTCAACAAGCACCAATTTATCTAAGTGAAGTGCATCGTAGGTCCTCGAATTATTTCAAAGGTGTCACTTAGGTCATCGAATTACGAAAAGTGCCATCCGGGTCCTCGAAGATCCTCCAAGTGCAATAAGTGCGTACATGTCACCTCTGAAATAGTTTGAGAACCTACATGACAGCACTGAAGTAGTTCAAGGACCTAGAAAACACATATTGCACTAGGAGAACTTGTATGACGATTTTAATAGTTCGAAGACCTAGGATCTACTTCACTCAATTGATCCTAATAAGGACAAACAATGAAAGTGAAACAAATTGGAACAATATAAAGACTCATGATAACCATCCAGAGGCATCATATTCAACTTTTCATTTGTC
>NC_041392.1:115090231-115095959 GCF_002162155.2 Triticum dicoccoides | reverse complement strand
TTAAATGACATATAGTGTGCTTTGGGGCTCTTCTTTCCGTTAGAAAATACTTGTTTTGAAAAGGAGGTGAAACCTTTGAGGTCTGCATCTTAAAAAAGAAATACAACTAGTTAGATTTTCTTTTCGCATTAACATAATGCGTACTTGTGTATACGCCTGTAGCGACATTTCTCTTCTGAATTACTTATGCCTGCCACGTATACGCATTGATACAACTGACCCTGTTGTTTGGAAACGCTATGCGAATGAATGAATTGTTCTTCATTCTTCATAAAAGAAAACTTGTCATTGATTGCTGCAATTTGATAAATTTGTGTTACCAAAAAAGGAGGCGGACAGACAAGTAGAAGAAAATTAGGGAACATTATTGGGTACCTGACGACAGACATGATGTCCAGGAACAACGAACAAGCAGGCAGACAAGTTGATGTTAGAAGGTAGAGAGAGGATTGATGGAATAGTTCATTGTATTGCTTGAGCCTCGTGGGCATATATATAGGAATACATGATCTACTTGGAGTACAAGACAAGCCAGAATATTCCTAGTTTATGAAGGAAATATGCCCTAGAGGCAATAATAAAGTTATTATTTATTTCCTTATTTAATGATAAATGTTTATTATTCATGCTAGAATTGTATTAACCGGAAACATAATACATGTGTGAATACATAGAAAAACATAGTGTCACTAGTATGCCTCTACTTGATTAGCTCGTTAATCAAAGATGGTTAAGTTTCCTAACCATAGACATGAGTTGTCATTTGATTAACGGGATCACATCATTAGGAGAATGATGTGATTGACTTGACCCATTCCGTTAGCTTAGCACTTGATCGTTTAGTATGTTGCTATTGCTTTCTTCATGACTTATACATGTTCCTATGACTATGAGATTATGCAACTCCCGTTTACCGAAAGAACACTTTGTGTGCTACCAAACATCACAACATAACTGGATGATTATAAAGGTTCTCTATAAGTGTCTCCGATGGTACTTGTTGAGTTGGCGTATTTTGAGATTAGGATTTGTCACTCCGATCGTCGGAGAGGTATCTCTGGGCCCACTCGGTAATACACATCACTATAAGCCTTGCAAGCATTGTAACTAATGATTTAGTTGCGGGATGCTGTATTATAAAACGAGTAAAGAGACTTTCCGGTAACGAGATTGAACTACGTATTGAGATACCGACGACCGAATCTCGGGCAAGTAACATACCGATGACAAAGGGAACAACATATGTTGTTATGCGGTTTGACTGATAAAGATCTTCGTAGAATATGTGGGAGCCAATATGATCATCCAGGTTCCACTATTGGTTATTGACCGGAGACATGTCTCGGTCATGTCTACATAGTTCTCGAACCCGTAGGGTCCGCACGCTTAAAGTTCGATGACGGTTATATTATGAGTTTATGTGTTTTGATGTACCGAAGGTAGTTCGGAGTCCCGGATGTGATCACGGACATGACGAGGAGTCTCTAAATGGTCGAGACGTAAAGATCGATATATTGGACGACTATGTTCGGACACCGGAATGGTTTCGAGGAGTTTCGGGCATATGCCGGAGTACCGGGGGTTACCGGAACCCCTCGGGGAGACTAATGGGCCTATTGGGCCCTAGTGGAGAAGAGGAGGGGTGGCCAAGGGCAGCCGCGCCCCCCTCCCCCCAGTCCGAATTGGACAAGGAGGGGGGCGCCCCCCTTTCCTTTCCCCCTCTCTCTCCTTCCCTTTCCTCTCCTACTCCCACATGGAAGGGGGGAGTAGGACTCCTCATGGGGCGCGCCTAGGGTGGCCGGCCCCCTCCCCCTCCTCCAGTCCTTTATATACGGGGAGGGAGGCACCCCTTGGAGACACAACAATTGATCTCTTGGGTCTCTTAGTCGTGTGCGGTGCCCCCCTCCACCATAATCCACCTCGATAATATCGTAGCGGTGCTTAGGCGAAGCCCTGCGTTGGTAGAATATCATCATCGTCATCACGCCGTCGTGCTGACGGAACTCTCCCTCAAATCTCGACTGGATCGGAGTTCGAGGGACGTCATCGAGTTGAACGTGTACAGAACTTGGAGGTGCCGTGCGTTCGGTACTTGATCGGTCGGATCATGAAGACGTACGACTACATCAACCGTGTTGTGCTAACGCTTCCTCTTTTGATCTACGAGGGTACGTGGACACACTCTCCCCTCTCGTTGCTATGAATCACCGTGATCGTTGTTATATGCACGAGTAGAACACAATTGAGTTGTGGGCGATACAAGTCATACTGCTTACCAGCATGTCACGTTATTCCACCGACGTACTTCTTCCTCCTATATATACCTACGTACCCCCAAACTACCAGATACGGAGCCAAAACCCTAATTCCACCGCCGTAACTTTCCGTATCCGTGAGATCCCATCTTGGGGCCTTTTCCGGAGCTCCGTCGGAGGGGGCATCGATCACGGAGGGCTTCTACATCAACACCATAGCCTCTCCGATGAAGTGTGAGTAGTTTACTTCAGACCTTCGGGTCCATAGTTATTAGCTAGATGGCTTCTTCTCTCTTTTTGGATCTCAATACAAAGTTCTCCCCCCTCTTGTGGAGATCTATTCGATGTAATCTTCTTTTTGCGGTGTGTTTGTTTAGTCCGATGAATTGTGGGTTTATGATCAAGTTTATCTATGAACAATATTTGAATCTTCTCTGAATTCTTTTATATATGATTGGTTATCTTTGCAAATCTCTTCGAATTATCAGTTTGGTTTGGCCTACTAGATTGATCTTTCTTGCAATGGGAGAAGTGCTTAGCTTTGCGTTCAATCTTGCGGTGTCCTTTCCGAGTGACAGTAGGGGCAGCAAGGCACGTATTGTATTGTTGCCATCGAGGATAACAGGATGGGGTTTATATCATATTGCATGAGTTTATCCCTCTACATCATGTCATCTTGCTTAAAGCATTACTCCGTTATCTTGAACTTAATACTCTAGATGCATGCTGGATAGCGGTCGATGTGTGGAGTAATAGTAGTAGATGCAGGCAGGAGTCGGTCTACTTGTCTCGGACATAATGCCTATATACATTATCATACCTAGATATTCTCATAACTATGCTCAATTCTGTCAATTGCTCAACAGTAATTTGTTTACCCACCGTAATACTTATGCTCTCGAGATGCGCCACTAGTGAAGCCTATGGCCCCCGGGTCTATTTTCCATCATATTAATCTTCCGTCAACAAGCTATTTCCTTTTCTGTTTATTTTGCTTTCTTTACTTTGCATCTTTATCATAAAAATACCAAAAATATTATCTTATCATATCTATCAGATCTCACTTTCGTAAGTGACCATGAAGGGATTGACAACCCATTTATTGCGTTGGTTGCGAGGATTTTATTTGTTTGTGTAGGTGCGTGGGACTTGCGTGTGGCCTCCTACTGGATTGATACCTTGGTTCTCAAAAGCTGAGGGAAATACTCTCGCTACTTTGCTGCATCACCCTTTCCTCTTCAAGGGAAAACCAACGCAGTGCTCAAGAGGTAGCAAAGCAGCCCAGACCGACATTACGCGTACGCTTATGCAAGACTGGTTCTACCGACGTGCTTTGCACACAGGTGGCTGGCGGGTGTCAGTTTCTCCAACTTTAGGTGAACCGAGTGTGGCTACGCCCAGTCCTTGCGAAGGTTAAAACAACACTAACTTGACGAACTATTGTTATGGTTTTGATGCGTAGGTAAGAACGGTTCTTGCTCAGCCCGTAGCAGCCACGTAAAACTTGCAACAACAAAGTAGAGGGCGTCTAACTTGTTTTTGCAGGGCATGTTGTGATGTGATATGGTCAAGACGTGATGAGATATAAATTGTTGTATGAGATGATCATGTTTTGTTAAAATTATCGGCAACTGGCAGGAGCCTTATGGTTGTCTCTTTATTGCATAAGATGCAAGCGTCATACAATTGCTTTACTTTATCGCTATGCGATAGCAATAGTTGCAAGAGCAATAGTTGGCAAAACGACCATATGATGACACATTGATAGAGATCAAGATGATGAAGATCATGGTGTCATGCCGGTGACGATAGAGATCATGACAGTACCTTGGAGATGGAGATCAAAGGCGCAAGATGATTTTGGCCATATCATGTCACATATTTTGATTGCATTTGATGTTTATCTTTTATACATCTTATTTTGCTTAGTTCGACGGTAGCTTTATAAGATGATCTCTCACTAAATTTCAAGGTACAAGTGTTCTCCCTGAGTATGCACCGTTGCCCAAGTTCGTCGTGCCGAGACACCACGTGATGATCGGGTGTGATAAGCTCAACATTCATCTACAACGGGTGTAAGACAGTTTTACACACGTAGAATACTCGGGTTAACCTTGACGAGCCTAACATATGCAGATATGGCCTCGAAACACTGGAGATTGAAAGGTCGAGCGTGAATCATATAGCAGATATGATCAACATAATGATGTTCACCATTAAAACTACTCCATCTCACGTGATGATCGGACATGGTTTAGTTGATATGGATCACATGATCACTTAGATGATTAGAGGGATGTCTATCCAAGTGGGAGTTCTTAAGTAATATGATTAGTTGAACTTTAATTTATCATGAACTTAGTCCTAGTAGTATTAGCATATCTATGTTGTAGATCAATAGCTCACGTTTAGCTCCCCTGTTTTATTTTTGATATGTCCCTAGAGAAAACTTAGTTGAAAGATGTTAGTAGCAATGATGCGGATTGGATCCGTGATCTGAGGATTATCCTCATTACTGCACGGAAGAATTATGTCCTTGATGCACCGCTAGGTGACAGACCTATTGCAGGAGCAGATGCAGACGTCATGAATGTTTGGCTAGCTCAATATGATGACTACTTGATAGTTTAGTGCACCATGCTTAAGAGCTTAGAATCGGGACTTCAAAGACATTTTGAACGTCATGGATCATATGAGATGTTCCAGGAGTTGAAGTTAATATTTCAAGCAAATACCCGAGTTGAGAGATATGAAGTCTCCAACAAGTTCTATAGCTAAAAGATGGAGGAGAATAGCTCAAGCAGTGAGCATATGCTCTGATTGTCTGGGTACTACAATCGCTTGAATCAAGTGGGAGTTAATCTTCCAGATAAAATAGTGATTGACATAATTCTCTAGTCACCATCACCAAGTTAGTAGAACTTCATGATTAACTATAGTATGCAAGGGATGACGGAAACGATTCCCGAGCTTTTCATGACGATGAAATCGATGAAGGTAGAAATCAAGAAAGGGCATCAAGTGTTGATGATTAACAAGACCGCTAGTTTCAAGAAAAGGGCAAAGGGAAAGAAAGGGAACTTCAAGAAGAACGGCAAGCAAGTTGCTGCTCAAGTGAAGAAGCCCAAGTCTGGACCTAAGCCTGAGACTAAGTGCTTCTACTGCAAAGGGACTGGTCACTGGAAGCGGAACTGCCCCAAGTATTTGGCGGATAAGAAGGATGGCAATGTGAATAATGCTATATTTGATATACATGTTATTGATGTGTACTTTACTAGTGTTTATAGCAACCCCTCGGTATTTGATACTGGTTCAGTTGCTAAGAGTAGTAACTCGAAACGGGAGTTGCAGAATGAACAGAGACTAGTTAAGGGTGAAGTGACGATGTGTGTTGGAAGTGGTTCCAAGATTGATATGATCATCATCGCACACTCCCTATACTTTCGGGATTAGTGTTAAACCTAAATAAATGT
>NC_041392.1:115075532-115090221 GCF_002162155.2 Triticum dicoccoides | reverse complement strand
ACTTCATGATTAACTATAGTATGCAAGGGATGACGGAAACGATTCCCGAGCTTTTCATGACGATGAAATCGATGAAGGTAGAAATCAAGAAAGGGCATCAAGTGTTGATGATTAACAAGACCGCTAGTTTCAAGAAAAGGGCAAAGGGAAAGAAAGGGAACTTCAAGAAGAACGGCAAGCAAGTTGCTGCTTAAGTGAAGAAGCCCAAGTCTGGACCTAAGCCTGAGACTAAGTGCTTCTACTGCAAAGGGACTGGTCACTGGAAGCGGAACTGCCCCAAGTATTTGGCGGATAAGAAGGATGGCAATGTGAATAATGCTATATTTGATATACATGTTATTGATGTGTACTTTACTAGTGTTTATAGCAACCCCTCGGTATTTGATACTGGTTCAGTTGCTAAGAGTAGTAACTCGAAACGGGAGTTGCAGAATGAACAGAGACTAGTTAAGGGTGAAGTGACGATGTGTGTTGGAAGTGGTTCCAAGATTGATATGATCATCATCGCACACTCCCTATACTTTCGGGATTAGTGTTAAACCTAAATAAATGTCATTTGGTGTTTGCGTTGAGCATGAATATGATTTGATCATGTTTATTGCAATACGGTTATTCATCTAAGTTAGAGAATAATTGTTATTCTGTTTATATGAATAAAACCTTCTATGGTCATACACCCAATGAAAATGGTTCATTAGATCTCGATCGTAGTGATACACATATTCATAATATTGAAGCCAAAAGATGCAAAGTTAATAATGATAGTGCAACTTATTTGTGGCACTGCCGTTTAGGTAATATTGGTGTAAAGCGCATGAAGAAACTCCATGCTGATGGGCTTTTGGAATCACTTGATTATGAATCATTTTGATGCTTGCGAACCATGCCTCATGGGCAAGATGACTAAGACTCCGTTCTCTGGAACAATGGAGCGACCCACTGACTTATTGGAAATAATACATATCGATGTATGCGGTTCAATGAGTGTTGAGACTCATGGCGGGTATCATTGTTTTCTGACATTCACAGGTGATTTGAGAAGATATGTGTATATCTACTTGATGAAACATAAGTCTGAAACATCTGAAAAGTTCATATAATTTCAGAGTGAAGTGGAAAATCATCGTAACAAGAAAATAAAGTTTCTACGATATGATCGTGGAGGAGAATATTTGTGTTACGAGTTTGGTCTTCATTTGAAACAATGCGAAATAGTTTCGCAACTCATGCCACCTGGAACACCACAACGTAATGGTGTGTCTGAACATCATAACTATACTTTATTAGATATGGTACAATCTATGATGTCTCTTACCGATTTACCACTATCGTTTTGGGTTATGCATTAGAGACAGCTGCATTCACGTTAAATAGGGCACCATCTAAATCCGTTGAGACGACACCTTATGAACCGTGGTTTGGCAAGAAACCCAAGTTGTCGTTTCTTAAAGTTTGGGGTTGCGATGCTTATGTGAAAAAGTTTCATCCTGATAAGCTCAAACCCAAATTGGAGAAATGTGTCTTCATAGGATACCCAAAGGAGACTGTTGGGTACACCTTCTATCACAGATCCGAAGGCAAGACATTCGTTGCTAAGAATGGATCCTTTCTAGAGAAGGAGTTTCTCTCGAAAGAAGTGAGTGGGAGGAAAGTAGAACTTGATGAGGTAATTGTACCTTCTCCCGAATTGGAAAGTAGTTCATCACAGAAATCTGTTCTAGTGATGCCTACACCAATTAGTGAGGAAGTTAATGATGATGATCATGAAACTTCAGATCAAGTTACTACCGAACCTCGTAGGTCAACTAGAGTACGTTCTGCACTAGAGTGGTACGGTAATCCTGTTCTGGAAGTCATGTTACTTGACCATGATGAACCTGCGAACTACGAAGGAAGCGATGATTGATACGTCCATTTTGCATCATGCTTTTATATCGATATTTATCGCATTATGGATTATTATTCCACTTTATGTCACAATACTTATGGCTATTCTCTCTTATTTTACAAGGTTTACGTAAGGAGGGAGAATGCCGATAGCTGGAATTCTGGGCTGGAAAAGGAGCAAATATTAGAGACCTATTATGCGCAACTCCAAAAGTCCTAAAACTCCACGGAACATCTTAAAACAAATAAAGAAAAATCCTCGCCAAAGATAAAGGCCAGGGGGCCACACCCTGCTCACGAGGGTGGGGGGCACGCCCCCCTACCTCGTAGGCCTCCTGGTGGCTCTCCGACGTCCATCTTCTCCTATATGAAGTCTTTCGATGAGAAAAAAATAAGAAGGAACTTTTCGGGACGAGACTCCGCCGCCACGAGGCGGAACCTTGGCGGATCCAATCTAGAGCTCCGGCAGAGCTGTTCTGCCGGGGAAACTTCCCTCTGGGAGGGGGAAATCATCACCATCGTCATCACCAACGCTCCTCTCATCGGGAGAGGGCAATCTCCATCAACATCTTCACCAGCACCATCTCATCTCCAAACCCTAGTTCATCTCTTGTATCCAATTCTTGTCTCAAAGTCCGGGATTGGTGCAAGTAGGTTGCTAGTAGTGTTGATTACTCCTTGTAGTTGATGCTAGTTGGTTTATTTGGTGGAAGATCATATGTTCAGATCCTATATGCATATTATTACCCCACTGATTATGAACATGAATATGCTTTGTGAGTAATTACGTTCGTTCCCGAGG
The DNA here is from genome assembly GCF_002162155.2 of Triticum dicoccoides. Lineage (NCBI taxonomy): Eukaryota > Viridiplantae > Streptophyta > Magnoliopsida > Poales > Poaceae > Triticum > Triticum dicoccoides. Next base: position 115,087,532 of record NC_041392.1, on the reverse strand, counting down.
ACAAGGGAGAAGTCTTGCGATTAGTAGTCATGTGAATTTGGTATTCGTTTGATATTTTGATAAGATGTATGTTGTCTAGCCTCTAGTGGTGTTATGTGAACGTCGACTACATAACACTTCACCATTATTTGGGCCTAGAGGAAGGCATTGGGAAGTAATAAGTAGATGATGGGTTGCTAGAGTGACAGAAGCTTAAACCCTAGTTTATGCGTTGCTTCGTAAGGGGCTGATTTGGATCCACATGTTTCATGCTATGGTTAGGTTTACCTTAATACTTGTGTTGTAGTTGCGGATGCTTGCAATAGAGGTTAATCATAAGTGGGATGCTTGTTCAAGTAAGAACAACACCCAAGCACCGGTCCACCCACATATCAAATTATCAAAGTATCAAATGTGAATCATATGAACGTGATGAAAACTAGCTTGACGATATTCCCATGTGTCCTCGGGAGCGCTTTTCCTATTATAAGAGTTTGTTCCAGCTTGTCCATTGCTACAAAAGGATTGGGCCATCTTGCTGCACTTTATTTACTTTTGTTACTTGTTGCTCGTTACAATTTATCCTATCACAAAACTATCTGTTACCACTTATTTCAGTACTTGTAGAGAATACCTTGCTGAAAACCGCTTATCATTTCCTTCTGCTCCTCGTTGGGTTCGACACTCTTACTCATCGAAAGGACTACGATCGATCCCCTATACTTGTGGGTCATCAAGACTCTTTTCTGGCGCCGTTGCCGGGGAGTGTAGCGCCTTTGGTAGGCGGAATTTGGTAAGGAAAAATTTATATAGTGTGCTGAAATTTACTGTCACTTGTTACTATGGAAAGTAATTATCTGAGGGGCTTGTTCGGGGTATCTTCACCCCGTACAGTAGAGCAAAGAGTTGCTCCTGAACCTACTGAACCTATTGAAAATGAAACTCCTTTTGAATTTCCTTCGAGTATGATGGAAAAACTGCTAGCTAACCCTTTTACAGGAGATGGAACAAAGCATCCTGATGAGCATTTAGTATATGTGGATGAAGTTTGTGGATTATTTAAGCTTGCAGGTATACCCTATGATGTTGCTAAGAAGAAGGTCTTCCCTTTATCTTTGAAGGGAGACGCATTGATATGGTATAGGCTATGTGATGATATGAGATCATGGGACTATAAAAGATTGAAGTTGGAATTTCATCAAAAGTATTACCCTATGCATCTTGTTCATCGTGATCGCAATTATATATATAATTTCTGGCCCCGCGAAGGAGAAAGCATCGCTCAAGCTTGGGGGAGGCTTAAATCAATGTTATATTCATGCCCCAATCAGGAGCTTTCAAGAGAAATGATTATTCAAAATTTATATGCTCGGCTTTCTGATAACAATCGCTCATGCTTGATATTTCTTGTGTTGGCTCTTTTATGATGAAGACTACTGAATTCAGATGGAATTTATTGGATAGAATTAACTGCAACTCTGAAGATTGGGACCTCGACGAAGGTAAAGAGTTAGGTATGACACCTAAGTTTGATTGTGTTAAATCTTTTATGGACACCGATATTTTCCGTAAGTTTAGCACTAAATATGGACTTGACTCTGAGATAGTAGCTTCTTTCTGTGAATCTTTTGCTACTTATGTTGATCTCCCTAAGGAGAAGTGGTTTAAATATCATCCTCCCATAGAAGTAAAAGTAGATGCACCTATTAAAGTTGAAGAAAAGACTGTCACTTATAATGATCCTATTGTTGCTACTTCTTATGTTGAGAAACCACCTTTCCCTGTTAGAATAAAGGATCATGCTAAAGCTTCAACTGTTGTTCGTAAAAGCAATATTAGAACTTATACACCTCCTGAGCAAGTTAAAGTAGAATCTAATATTGCTATTGTTAAAGATCTCTTGTCTGATAATATAGATGGGCATGTTATTCAGTTCGAAGGTGAAACTGCTAGAATTGCTAAACCTTGTGATAAAGATAAACATAGACCTGTGGTAGGCGTGCCTGTTATTTCTGTTAAAATAGGAGATCATTGTTATCATGGCTTATGTGATATGGGTGCAAGTGCAAGTGTTATACCGCATACTTTATATGAAGAAATTAACAATGAAATTGCACCTGCTGAGTTAGAAGGTATTGATGTCACAATTAGACTTGCCAATAGAGATACTGTTTCACCAATTGGAATTGTTAGAGATGTTGAAGTCTTGTGTGGGAAAACTAAATATCCTGCTGGATTTCTTGTTCTTACTTCTCCGCAAGATAGCTTTTGTCCCATTATATTTGGTAGACCCTTCTTAAACACTGTTAATGCTACCATAGATTGCACAAAGAATGTTGTTACTATTGGCTTGGATGATATGGTTCATGAGTTTAATTTCTCTAAATTTAATAAACAACATCATGAGGAAGAATTACCTAGTAAGGTTGAAATTATTGGTCTTGCTTCTATTGCCGTACCTCCTAGTGATCCTTTAGAACAATATTTGCTAGACCATGAAAATGATATGTTCATGAATGAAAGAAGGGAAATAGATGAAGTATTCTTTAAACAGGAACCTATTCTGCAACATAATTTGTCTGTTGAAATTTTAGGGGATCCTCCTCCACCCAAGGGTGATCCCGTGTTTGAGCTTAAACCTTTGCCTGATAATCATAAATATGCTTATCTTGATGAAAAGAAGATATATCCTGTTATTATTAGTGCTAACCGTTCAGAGCATGAAGAAGAAAGATTATTGAAAACTCTGACGAAGCATCGTGCTGCTATTGGATATACTCTTGATGATCTTAAGGGCATTAGTCCCACTCTATGTCAACATAAAATAAATTTGGAGGCAGATGCCAAACCAGTTCGTGATCCTCAACGACCTCTGAATCCTAAAATGAAAGAAGTGGTAAGAAAAGAAATACTAAAGCTTCTGGAGGCAGGTATAATCTATCCCGTTGCTGATAGTGAGTGGGTAAGTCCTGTCCATTGTGTCCCTAAGAAGGGAGGTATTACTGTTGTTCCTAATGATAAAGATGAATTGATTCCACAAAGAATTATCACAGGTTATAGGATGGTAATTGATTTCCGCAAATTAAATAAAGCTACTAAGAAAGATAATTACCCCTTACCTTTTATTGATCAAATGCTAGAAAGATTATGCAAACATACACACTATTGCTTTCTAGATGGTTATTCTGGTTTCTCTCAAATACCTGTGTCGGCTAGAGATCAATCAAAGACTACTTTTACATGCTCTTTTGGTATTTTTGCTTATAGATGTATGCCTTTTGGTTTATGTAATGCACCTGCTACCTTTCAAAGATGCATGATGGCTATATTCTCTGACTTTTGTGAAAAGATTTGTGAGGTTTTCATGGACGACTTTTCCGTCTATGGTTCCTCTTTTGATGATTGCTTGAGCAATCTTGATCGAGTTTTGCAGAGATGTGAAGAAACTAATCTTGTCTTGAATTGGGAAAAGTGCCACTTTATGGTTAATGAAGGTATTGTCTTGGGGCACAAAGTTTATGAAAGAGGTATTGAAGTTGATAAAGCCAAGGTTGATGCTATTGAAAAGATGCCATGTCCCAAGGACATCAAAGGTATAAGAAGTTTCCTTGGTCATGCCGGATTTTACAGGAGGTTCATTAAGGACTTCTCAAAAATTTCTCGGCCTCTGACTAATTTATTGCAAAATGATATACCATTTGTCTTTGATGATGATTGTGTAGAAGCATTTGAAATACTTAAGAAAGCATTAGTCACTGCACCTGTTGTTCAGCCACCTGATTGGAACCTACCATTTGAAATTATGTGTGATGCTAGTGATTATGCTGTAGGTGCTATTCTAGGGCAAAGAGTTGATAAGAAATTAAATGTTATTCATTATGCTAGTAAGACCCTAGACAATGCTCAAAGAAATTATGCTACTACTGAAAAAGAGCTTTTAGCAGTTATATTTGCTTGTGATAAGTTCAGATCTTATATTGTTGATTCTAAAGTAACTATTCAAACTGATGCTCTTTTTGATATTAAATATCTTATGGAAAAGAAAGATGCTAAGCCTAGACTTATTAGATGGGTTCTCTTGCTACAAGAATTTGATTTGCATATTGTTGATAGAAAGGGAGCTGAGAACCCCGTTGCAGACAACTTGTCTAGGTTAGAAATTATTCTTGATGACCCACTACCTATTAATGATAGCTTTCCTGATGAACAAGTAAATGTTATAAGTACTTCTTGTAGTACTCCATGGTATGCTGATTATGCTAATTATATTGTTGCTAAGTTTATACCACCTAGCTTCACATACCAGCAAAAGAAAAAGTTTTTCTATGATTTAAGACATTACTTTTGGGATGACCCACATCTTTATAAGGAAGGAGTAGATGGTGTTATTAGACGTTGTGTACCTGAGCATGAACAGGAACAGATCCTACGCAAGTGTCATTCCGAGGCTTATGGAGGACACCATGCTGGAGATAAAACTGCACATAAGGTATTGCAATCTGGTTTTTATTGGCCTACTCTCTTCAAGGACGCCCGTAAGTTTGTCTTGTCTTGTGATGAATGTCAAAGAATTGGTATTATTAGTAGACGTCAAGAAATGCCTATGAATTATTCTCTTGTTATTGAACCGTTTGATGTTTGGGGCTTTGATTATATGGGACCTTTTTCCTGCCTCTAATGGATACACACATATTTTAGTTGCTGTTGATTACGTTACTAAGTGGGTAGAAGCTATTCCAACTAGTAGTGTTTATCATAACACTTCGATTAAAATGCTTAAGGAAGTTATTTTCCCGAGGTTTGGAGTCCCTAGATATTTAATGACTAATGGTGGTTCACACTTTATTCATGGTGCTTTCCGTAAAATGCTTGCTAAATATGATGTTAATCATAGAATTGCATCTCCTTATCACCCACAGTCTAGTGGTCAAGTAGAGTTGAGCAATAGAGAGCTCAAATTAATTTTGCAAAAGACTGTTAATAGGTCTAGAAAGAATTGGTCCAAGAAACTTGATGATGCATTATGGGCTTATAGAACTGCGTACAAAAATCCTATGGGTATGTCTCCGTATAAAATGGTCTATGGAAAAGCCTGTCACTTACCTCTCGAACTAGAACATAAGGCATATTGGGCTATTAAAGAGCTTAACTATGATTTTAAACTTGCCGGTGAGAAGAGGTTATTTGATATTAGCTCACTTGATGAATGGAGAACCCAAGATTATGAAAATGCCAAGTTGTTTAAAGAAAAAGTTAAAAGATGGCATGACAAAAGGATACAAAAGCGTGGGTTTAGTGTGGGTGATTATGTATTGCTATACAACTCTCGTTTAAGATTTTTTGCAGGAAAACTTCTCTCTAAATGGGAAGGCCCCTATGTTATCGAAGAGGTCTATCGTTCCGGTGCCATAAAGATCAACAACTTCGAGGGCACAAATCCGAAGGTGGTAAACGGTCAAAGAATCAAACATTATATCTCAGGTAATCCCATAAATGTTGAAACCAATATTATTGAAACCGTAACCCCGGAGGAATACATAAGAGATACTTTCTGGAGCGTTTCAGACTCCGAAAAGGAATAAGTATGTGGTACGGTAAGTAAACCGACTCCAAAACAATTTTAAGGCAATATTTCTCCGTTTTGGAATATTTAGAAAAATAAGAAAATAAGTAGCAGTCCGGGAAGGACACGAGGGGCCCACGAGGGTGGTGGGCGCGCCCTACCCCCTGGGCGCGCCCCCCTACCTCGTGTGCCTTTCGGACTCTGTTTTCTTGCACGTTACGTATTTTGGTCGGTAAAAATTCATTATATAACCTCCCGAAGGTTTTGACTCCCGTATTACGCAAACCTCCTCTGTTTTTGTTTTCGAGTTGTTGCTGCTGCAGATTAGAGCAAGATGTCTTCTCAAGAGTCAATCGGGGAGATCCGGGTATCTAATCCGGCACCGGAACCAAGGGCAAACAGCAACGCTGACCACTTTGGGCCAGCAACGGAGGAAGAGATGGAGGCTGACTTGATGAGAGTAGATGCCATGGAGGATCAAGAAGTCACCTCTCGCCTCCGAGCTGGGTTCACGATGGGGGAACTTCAGAGCTCAGCTATTCCAAACTCGGTTATCCCTTCTAATGTTAGATTTCGTTCTTATGAAAATATGAAGAGGAGTGTCACTTGTTCTCCCGCAGCTATGCAACACCCTTGGGTGCAAGGAGCTTTAGCTGTCACAGGAAACCTTCGTAAGGAAATAATGGACCTCAAATAGCAAGTCAATAAGCTCGAGGAGGAGAACCGCATCCTGAGGGGAATCATCGCCAAGAATATTACACCGACAACAAAGAAGGAGATATAATCACATGGGTATGGGCACTCCCCTTGGCAACTGCCAAGCATGGGGGAGGTGCCCCGGTATCGTATCACAATCACAACTCCTATCTTTACCATTTTTCTTAGTTCGATCCTATTAGTAGTATCTTGATATAGTAGAATAAAGTTAATGGCATGATCTAGTTTTGACTTTTGCTTTATGATCTCTCTTTGTAATCGAGTCCGTGAGCTATATATAATAAATATTAGTGTTGAGTCAAGGGCTTGACTATTTTGCCATGATCTTGGGTGAATAAAAGAAAAGAGAAAAGAATAAAAAGAAACAAAAAGTTCATATTGATCTTATTGAGAGTAATGACTTCACATGGAAAGAGTATGATGATTAAAAGTTGTTGGGAGTTGGAAAACATAGCTTTGGTCATTGTTGCAATTAATAGGAAATAATAAGGAAAGAGAGGTTTTCACATATAGATATATTATCATTGATATCTTTTATGATTGGGAGCACTCATTAAAATATGACATGCTAAAGAGTTGATGTTGGACAAGGAAGACAACGTAATGAGTTATGTCTTTCTTATATCTGAGATAAAGTATGTTTTCATGGATCCTCTAACTTGTTGAGCTTGCCTTTCCCCCTCATGCTAGCCAAATTCTCAGCACCAAGTAGAAATACTACTTGTGCTTCCAAATACCCTTAAACCAGTTTTGCCATGAGAGTCCACCATATCTACCTATGGTTTGAGTAAGATCCTTCAAGTAAGTTGTCATCGGTGCAAAGCAATAAAAATTGCTCTAAATATGTATGATTGATTGGTGTGGGAGAAATAAGCTTTATACGATCTTGTGATGTGGAAGTAATAAAGCGATGGACTGCATAATAAAGGTTCATATCACAAGGGGCAATATAAAGTGACGTTCTTTCGCATTGAGATTTTATACATCCAACCATAAAGCGCATGACAACCTCTGTTTCCCTCTGTGAAGGGCCTATCCTTTATTATTATCTTCTACCTTATGCAAGAGTCATGGTGATCTTCACCTTTTCTTTTTCATTTTATCCTTTGGCAAGCTCAGCATGTTGGAAAGAACATGATATATATATATATATATCTAATTGGATGTAGGGGAGCATGAACCATTATTGTTGACATTACCCTTGAGGTAAAAGGTTGTGGGGCAAAACTATAAGCCCCTATCTTTATCTATGTCCGATTTAAAACTCCGTAACCACAAGTATTGCATGAGTGTTAGCAATTATGGAGGACTAAATGATAGTTGAGTATGTGGACTTGCTTTTTAGCTCTGACATAGACTCTTTCCGATGTTATGATAAATTGCAATTGCTTCAATGACTGAGATTATAGTTTGTCGGAGCCCAATAAGGTTTATGATTTATACTTTTGCATTGTGAATAGATCATCACTTGAACATAAGTAATCATATGACAAAAGCTATATATGTTGCTGCTATGAGAATAATCATGATGCCTTCATGTCCGTATTTTATTTTTATCGACGCCTCTACCTCTAAACATGAGGACATATTTATTGTTATCGGCTTTTCGCTTGAGGACAAGCGAGGTCTAAGCTTGGGGGAGTTGATACGTCCATTTTGCATCATGCTTTTATATCAATATTTATCACATTATGGACTGTTATTCCACTTTATGTCACAATACTTATGGCTATTCTCTCTTATTTTACAAGGTTTACATAAGGAGGGAGAATGCCGGCAGCTGGAATTCTGGGTCGGAAAAGGAGCAAATATTAGAGACTTATTCTGCGCAACTCCAAAAGTCCTGAAACTCCACGGAACATCTTAAAACAAATAAATAAAAATCCTCGCCAAAGATGAAGGCCAGGGGGCCCACACCCTGCTCACGAGGGTGGGGGGCGCGCCTCCCAGGGCACGCCCCCTACCTCGTGGGCCCCCTGGTGGCTCTCCGACGCTCATCTTCTCCTATATGAAGTCTTTTGATAAGAAAAAAATAAGAAGGAACTTTTCGGGACGAGACTCCGCCGCCACGAGGCGGAACGTTGGCGGATCCAATCTAGAGCTCCGGCAGAGCTGTTCTGCCGGGGAAACTTCCCTCTGGGAGGGGGAAATCATCACCATCGTCATCACCAACGCTCCTCTCATCGGGAGAGGGCAATCTCCATCAACATCTTCACCAGCACCATCTCATCTCCAAACCCTAGTTCATCTCTTGTATCCAATTCTTGTCTCAAAGTCCGGGATTGGTGCAAGTAGGTTGCTAGTAGTGTTGATTACTCCTTGTAGTTGATGCTAGTTGGTTTATTTACTTTCGTTACTTGTTGCTCGTTACAATTTATCCTATCACAAAACTATCTGTTACCACTTATGTCAGTACTTGCAGAGAATACCTTGCTGAAAACCGCTTATGATTTCCTTCTGCTCCTCGTTGGGTTCGACACTCTTACTCATCGAAAGGACTATGATCGATACCCTATACTTGTGGGTCATCAATGATGAGCCCAGATTCCGCGAAATGGTTTGAGGCCATGAAATCTGAGATAGGATCCATGTATGAGAACAAAGTGTGGACTTTGGTTGACTTGCCCGATGATCGGCAAGCCATAGAAAATAGATGGATCTTCAAGAGGAAGATGGACACTAATAGTAGTGTTTACTATCTACAAAGCTAGACTTGTCGAAAATGGTTTTGACAAAGTTCAAGGTGTTGACTATGATGAGATTTTCTCACTCGTAGCGATGCTTAAGTCTGTCCGAATCATGTTAGCAAATTGCCACATTTTATGAAATCTGGCAAATGGATGTGAAAACTACATTCCTTAATGGATTTCTTAAAGAAGAGTTGTATATGATGCAACTAGAAGGTTTTGTTGATCCTAAAGGTGCTAACAAAATGTGCAAGCTCCAGCGAGACATCTATGGACTGGTGCAAGCATCTCAGAGTTGGAATATACGATTTGATGAGTTGATCAAAGCATATAGTTTTTTACAGACTTGTGGTGAAGCTTGTATTTACAAGAAAGTGAGTGGGAGCACTACATCATTTCTGATAAATATATGTGAATGACATATTATTGATCTTAAATAATGTAGAATTTTCTGGAAAGCATAAAGGAGTATTTGAAAGGAGTTTTTCAAATAAACACCTCGGTGAAGCTACTTACATATTGAGCATCAAGATCTATAGAGATAGATCAAGACGCTTGATAAGTTTTTTCAATGAGTACATACCTTGATAAGATTTTGAAGTAGTTCAAAATGGAAAGTCAAAGGAAGAGTTCTTACCTGTGTTACAAGGTGTGAAATTGAGTAAGACTCAAAGCCTGACCACGCAGCAGAAGATAGAATGAGCATGAAAGTCATTCCATATGCCCCAGCCATAGTTTCTATAAAGTATGCCATGTTGTGTACCAGATCTATTGTATACCCTACACTGAGTTTAGCAAGGGAGTACAATAGTGATCTAGGAGTAGATCACTCGAAAGCGGTCAAAATTATCCTTAGTGGAATAAGGATATGTTTCTCGATTATGGAGGTGACAAAAGGTTCGTCGTAAAGGGTTACATCGATGCAAATTTTGACACTGATCTAGATGACTCTAAGTCTCAATATGGATACATTTTGAAAGTGGGAGCAATTAGCTAGAGTAGCTCCGTGCAGAGCATTGTTGACATAGAAATTTGCAAAATACATACGGATCTGAATGTGGCAGACCCATAGTCTAAACTTCTCTCACAAGCAAAACATGATCACACCTTAGTACTCTTTGGGTGTTAATCACATAGTGATGTGAACTAGATTATTGACTCTAGTAAACCCTTTGGGTGTTGGTCACATGATGATGTGAACTATGGGTATTAATCACATGGTGATGTGAACTATTGGTGTTAAATCACATGGCGATGTGAACTAGATTATTGACTCTAGTGCAAGTGGGAGACTGAAGGAAATATGCCCTAGAGGCAATAATAAAGTTATTATTTATTTCCTTATTTCATGATAAATGTTTATTATTCCTGCTAGAATTGTATTATTCGAAAACATAATACATGTGTGAATACATAGACAAACATAGTTTCACTAGTATACCTCTACTTGACTAGCTCGTTAATGAAAGATGGTTAAGTTTCCTAACCATAGACATGAGTTGTCATTTGATTAACGGGATCACATCATTAGGAGAATAATGTGATTGACTTGACCCATTCCGTTAGCTTAGCACTTGATCGTTTAGTATGTTGCTGTTGCTTTCTTCATGACTTATACATGTTCCTATGACTATGAGATTATGCAACACCCGTTTACCGGAGGAACACTTTGTGTGCTACCAAACGTCACAATGTAACTAGGTGATTATAAAGGTGCTCTACAGGTGTCTCCGAAGGTACTTGTTGAGTTGGCATATTTCGAGATAAGGATTTGTCACACCAATTGTCTGAGAGGTATCTCTGGGCCCACTCGGTAATACACATCACTATAAGCCTTGCAAGCATTGTAACTAATGAGTTAGTTGCGGGATGATGTATTACGGAACGAGTAAAGAGACTTGCCGGTAACCAGATTGAACTAGGTATTGAGATACCGACGATCGAATCTCGGGCAAGTAACATACCGATGACAAAGGGAACAACGTATGTTGTTATGCGGTATGACCGATAAAGATCTTCGTAGAATACGTGGGAGCCAATATGAGCATCCAGGTTCCGCTATTGGTTATTGACCGGAGACGTGTCTCGGTCATGTCTACATAGTTCTCGAACCCGTAGGGTCAACACGCTTAAAGTTTGATGGCGGTTATATTATGAGTTTATGTGTTTTGATGTACCAAATGTAGTTCGGAGTCCCGAATGTGATCACGGACATGACGAGGAGTCTCAAAATGGTCGAGATGTAAAGATCGGTATATTGGACGACTATGTTCGGACACCGGAATGGTTTCGGGGAGTTTCAGGCATATACCGGAGTATCGGGGGGTTACTGGAACCCCCCGGGGAGACAAATGGGCCTATTGGGCCCTAGTGGAGAAGAGGAGGGGCGGCCAAGGGCAGCCGCGCTCCCCCTTCCCCCCTAGTCCGAATTGGACAAGGAGTGGGGGGGGTGCCCCCCCTTTCCTTTCCCCCTCTCTCTCCTTCCCTCTCCTCTCCTACTCCCACATGGAAGGGGGAGTCCTACTCCCGGTGGGAGTAGGACTCCTCATGGGGCGCGCCTAGGGTGGTCGGCCCCTCCCCCTCCTACACTCCTTTATATACGGGGAGGGAAGCACCCCTTGGAGACACAACAATTGATCTCTTGGATCTCTTAGCCGTGTGCGGTCCCCCCCTCCACCATAATCCACCTCGATAATATCGTAGCGGTGCTTAGGCAAAGCCCTGCGCCGGTAGAATATCATCATCATCACCATGCCGTCGTGCTGACGGAACTCTCCCTCAAAGCTCGGCTGGATCGGAGTTCGAGGGACGTCATCAAGTTGAACATGTGCAGAACTCGGAGATGCCGTGCATTCGGTACTTGATCGGTTGGATCGTGAAGACATACGACTACATCAACCGCGTTATGCTAACGCTTCCGCTTTCGGTCTACGAGGGTACATGGACACACTCTCCCCTCTCGTTGCTATGCATCACCATGATCTTGCAAGTGCGTAGGAATTTTTTTTGAAATTACTATGTTCCCCAACAGTTTATCCTATGTTTCCTAATACA
>NC_041392.1:115041428-115075322 GCF_002162155.2 Triticum dicoccoides | reverse complement strand
CAACGGTAGCGATGCAGACGGTGAGACTGGAGAAGAATCCGAAGGCAAGCCGACTGACACCCCCCCATAGTCGTAACGGGCGATGCATCGCAGAGTCGTGGCTGGAGTGGAAACCGACGAGGTTGCTCAAGCAAGGCGGTAGCCCTTTGTGTCGTTGTCGAGGTAGCCGAGAGCGTGGGTGGTGGAGCCGTGGTCGAGGTAGCCGTGCGAAGAATGCTGTGGTCGATGTTGAGTCACAGTGGGCGGTGTCGAGGAAGTCACCATGGAGCCGCGGGCGCCGAGTTAGCATGGACGTACTAGTGTCGAAGTACTGGTGCGCTGGAAATGAGATGTTGTTGACGACGCGTCGCGGCGAGTTTGCAAAGCCCGGAGACACATCGTAGACGAAAGCACGCATTGATGTTGCCAGCATCGGGTATGCATAGACGGACGAAGACAAAGTTGATGGAGCGCCACACCAGGCTTGCCAGGACCAGGGACACGTCGTGGATGCAGGCACGCGGCGGTGTTGCCAGCACCGGGCATGCGGAGATTGGGACCTGCACGAGCTGTACGCCATGTCGAAGAAGTCAGAGGCCAGCAGAGAAGAACTCGACGACGATTGTGGCGTCCATCGGCGCGAGGCCGATGTCACCAACGGTGGTCGGAGTAGACGAAGTGGTCGAGGTAGATGACGGTGACGCTGGCGATGGGCTGGTGCTGGACAGAGACGAAGGGAGGTGGATGGACGGTGGTGTCGGCTACGGGGGTAGCAGCAGCGGCGGCCGAAGAAGAGCGGTGGCGGCAGCTTAGTTAGGAGGGCGGCGACGGTGCTCGAAGTAGGCGAGGAGAACCCAACAACGTGATGAAGACCACCGCGGACGATGGTGTTCCCGCGCCAAGGGAGGCGGCGCGACGCATACCACGAGAAGTCGACGCGCGGGGATGGCAGTGGACCGCGGGCCGTGGGGCTACGGCCCGAAGGGGCGACGCAGCAGCGGCGGGCAGGTCAGGGCGACGGCGGTCGACGACCTTGAGGGACCGCCTGTCGCGCGAGGCCTCCGGGTCGGTGAAGTAGCCGGCCAGTCGCGCCGGTGTCGGAGTAGAGGCACGGGGTGTCGACGGCGGCGGTGGGCGACGCAAACCGATCAAGCAGAGAATAGAAAACCAAAAAGAAAATGCTGATCAAAACGACCGGCAAGAGAGCGAAAAACCCGGAGCGAGGGCTTGGGAAAAAGACTCTCTAGGGCCGCCGGCCAACACGGCCGGTGGACGAACCCTAGTGTCGGGGGTTGGGTGCGACATATGCCAAAGGATGGCTTATCATGGTGGGGGCGAGTAGAACGTTACCGGTGCCTGGAAACAGGATGAGGCGTAGACATGCACGCCGACGAATCTTACCCAGCTTCAGGGCTCTCCGGGGAGATAATACCCCTACTGCTGCTCTGCAGGGTCTCCGCATGATCACTATGGCAAAGTGTTTACACGATTGCTCCTTGAGTTGTTTCTGGAGGTAGGAGAGGTCAAGGCTAGCTCTCTCCCTCCTAGATGATCTGGTCTAGAGCTAATGGATTCCAACCCTTTGCATGGGTGCCCTGGGGGGTTTATATAGGCCTACCCCCCCAGGGGACAATGGTAATCCAGCTGGACGCGGGCCCAGCCGTCAGTGCCTCCGGCCTCCGTCTTCTCCGCCGACTGCTGGGGCCCCGCCGACTGGCTAGGTATGGAGCCGACAGGCCGCGTCCGCCGCGGGCGGGTCTTGCCGGCTGCTGATTACTGTAGCCGTGCTTCTGAAGATGCGGGCTTGGCCATGGAGTCGTGGCAACAGCCCCGCCGCCTGGCGGGCGATCACTATTGCCACTCTCCGTCACATCTGATTAATGGCGCGTGGGCCCCGGGGGAGGGTCTGGCTGACTCTCGGGGGCCGACTGGTGGCGCACTTACCGTCTCCTGGGGTCCCACTGGCTGGTGGGACCCGCCGCCCCAGGGTCGTACAAACAAGCCGTTGTGGGCGCAGGATTCGGTCCTTCGGTGCTGATGTCAGGGCCGGCGCGGCAACAGTGCCATACCGCACGGAGATCTCCCCGAGTACGGCGTGTTGTAGCCATGCGTGCCCCTGGTAAGGGGCGGGAGCGGGCTTTACTGTAGCCACTCCCCGGTCCTGTCCCTCCTGATGAGGATATGGGGTTTGTTGGAGTTGCGGGCCGACTCCCCAGAGCCGGCTTCTCTGGAAGTCGCCAGTCAGGAGTCGGCTTATTCTGAAGTCGTCCCCGGGACTCGGCCGCGAGTGGGCAGTCGGTCACCTTGCCGCCGACTTCTCAGAAGGCGGCTCTTCGTCCCGGCGTCTTGAGGGGCGCAGCCTGCCCCGATGTCTTGAAAGGTTTGTTGGGGAACGTAGCAGAAATTCAAAATTTTCTACGCATCACCAAGATCAATCTATGGAGTAATCTAGCAACGAGGGGAAGGAGAGTGCATCTACATACCCTTGTAGATCGCTAAGCAGAAACGTTCAAGTGAATGGGATTGATGGAGTCGTACTCGTCGTGATCCAAATCACCGATGATCCTAGTGCCGAACGGACGGCACCTCCGTGTTCAACACACGTACAGCCCGGTGACGTCTCCTATGCCTTGATCCAGCAAGGGGAGAAGGAGAGGTTGGGGGAGACTCCATCCAGCAGCAGCACGACGGCGTGGTGGTGGTGGAGGAGCGCGGGACTCCAGCAGGGCTTCGCCAAGCACTACGAGAGACGAGGAGGGAGAGGGGTAGGGCTGCGCCAGGGAGAGGTAAAAACTCGTGTGTAGGCAGCCCCAAAGACATCAACTATATATAGGGGAGAGGGAGGGGGTGCGCCCCCTTTAGGGTTTCCACCCCAAGGGGTGAGGCAGCCCCAAACCCATCTAGGGTGGCGGCCAAGGGGGGGGGGAAGGGGGAAACTTGCCCCCCAAGCTAGGTGGAGGCGCCCCCTCCCCAAACCCTAGGCGCCTTGGGCCCTTGTGGGGGGGCGCACCAGCCCACCTGGGGCTGGTCCCCTCCCACACTTGGCCCATGCAGCCCTCCAGGGCTGGTGGCCCCACTTGGTGGACCCCCGGGACCCTCCCGGTGGTCCCGGTACATTACCGATAGCAACCGAAACCTTTCCGGTGACCAAAACAGGACTTCCCATGTATCAATCTTTACCTCCGGACCATTCCGGAACTCCTCGTGATGTCAGGGATCTCAGCCGGGACTCCGAACAACATTCGGTAACTGCGTACATACTTTCCCTATAACCCTAGCATCATCGAACCTTAATTGTGTAGACCCTACGGGTTCGGGAGTCATGCAGACATGGCCGAGACAACTCTCCGGTCAATAACCAACAGCGGGATCTGGATACCCATGTTGGCTCCCACATGCTCCACGATGATCTCATTGGATGAACCACGATGTTAAGGACTTAATCAATCCCGTATACAATTCCCTTTGTCTAGCGGTACGATACTTGCCGGAGATTCGATCGTCAGTATCCCGATACCTGGTTCAATCTCGTTACTGGCAAGTCCCTTTTACTCGTTCCGTAACACATCATCCCATGATCAACTCCTTGATCGCATTGTGCACATTATGATGATGTCCTACCGAGTGGGCCCATAGATACCTCTCCGTTTACACGGAGTGACAAATCCCAGTCTCGATTCGTGCCAACCCAACAGCCACTTTTGGAGATACCTGTAGTGTACCTTTATAGCCACCTAGTTACGTTGTGATGTTTGGCACACCCAAAGCACTCCTACAGTATCCGGGAGTTGCACAATCTCATGGTCTAAGGAAATGATACTTGACATTAGAAAAGCTTTAGCATATGAACTACACGATCTTTGTGCTAGGCTTAGGATTGGGTCTTGTGCATCACATCATTCTCCTAATGATGTGATCCCGTTATCAACAACATCCAATGTCCATGGTCAGGAAACCGTAACCATCTATTGATCAACGAGCTAGTCAACTAGAGGCTTACTAGGGACATGGTGTTGTCTATGTATCCACACATGTATCTGAGTTTCCTATGAATACAATTCTAGCATGGATAATAAACGATTATCATGAACAAGGAAATATAATAATAACCAATTTATTATTGCCTCTAGGGCATATTTCCAACAGTCTCCCACTTGCACTAGAGTCAATAATCTAGTTCACATCGCCATGTGATTAACACTCATAGGTCACATCGCCATGTGACCAACATCCAAGAGTCTACTAGACTCAATGATCTAGTTCACATCACTATGTGACAAACACTCAAAGAGTTCTAGGTTTGATCATGTTATGCTTGTGAGAGAGGTTGTAGTCAACGGGTCTTGCCATATTCAGATCCCTATGTATTTAGCAAAACTTTATATCGTAGATGCTGCTACCACGTTCCACTTGGAGCTATTCCAAATTATTGCTCCATTATATGTATCCGGTATCTCTACTCAGAGCTATCCGGATAGGTATTAAGCTTGCATCGACATAACTCTTTACGTTGAACTCTTTATCACCTCCATAACCGAGAAACATTTCCTTATTCCTCTAAGGATAATTTTGACTGCTATCTGGTGATCCACTCCTAGATCACCTTTGTACCCTCTTGCCAGACATGTGGCAAGGCACACATTAGGTGCGGTACTCAGCATGGCATACCGTATAGAGCCTATGACAAAAGCATAGGGGACGACCTTCGTCCTTCCTCTTTCTTCTGTTGTGGTCGAGCCTTAAGTCTTAACATCATACCTTACAACTCAGGCAAGAACTCCTTCTTTGACTGATCCATCTTGAACACCTTCAAGATCATGTCAAGGTATGTGCTCATTTGAAAGTACCATTAAGCGTTTTGATCTATCCTTATAGATCTTGATGCTCAATGTTCAAGTAGCTTAATCCAGGCTTTCCATTGAAAAACACTTTCCAAATAACCCTATATGCTTTCCAGAAATTCTATGTCATTTCTGATCAACAATATGTCAACAACATATATTCATCAGAAATTCTATAGTGCTCCCACTCACTTCTTTGGAAATACAAGTTTCTCATAAACTTTTTATAAACCCAAAATCTTTGATCATCTCATCAAAGCATACATTCCAACTCCGAGATGCTTACTCTAGTCCTTAGAAGGATTGCTGGAGCTTTCATACTTGTTAGCATCTTTCAGGATTGACAAAACCTTCCAGTTGTATCACATACAACCTTTCCTCAAGAAAATCGTCGAGGAAACAATGTTTTGACATCCTATCTGCAAGATTTCATAAATAATGCAGTAATCGCTAATATAATTCCAACAGACTCTTAGCATCGCTACGAGTGAGAAAGTCTCATCGTAGTCAACTCCTTGAACTTGTCGGAAAACATCTTAACGACAAGTCAAGCTTTCTTAATGGTGATACTTACCATCATTGTCCGTCTTCCTTTTAAAATCCATATGTACCTAACAGCCTTACGACCATCAAGTAGTTCTTCCAAAGTCTACACTTTGTTTTCATATATGGATCCTCTCTTGGATTGTATGGCCTCGAGCCATTTTGGAATCCAGGCCCACCATCGCTTCTCCATAGCTCGTAGGTTCATTGTTATCTAGCAATATGACTTCCAAGACAGGATTACGTACCACTCTGAAGTAGTATGCATCCTTGTCATCCCACGAGGTTTGGTAGTGACTTGATCTGAAGTTTCATGATCACTATCATAAGCTTCCACTTCAATTGGTGTAGGTGCCACAGGAATAACTCCCTGTGCCCTGCCACACACTAGTTGAAGAGACGGTTCAATAACCTCATCAAGTCTCCACCATCCTCCCACTCTATTCTTTCGAGAGAAATTTTTCCTCGAGAAAGGACCCGATTCTAGAAACAATCCCTTATTGCTTTTGGATCTGAGACAGGAGGTATACCCAACTGTTTTGGGTGTCCTATGAAGATGCATTTATCCGCTTTGGGTTCGAGCTTATCAGCCTGAATTTTTTTCACATAAGCGTCGCAGCCCCAAACTTTTAAGAAATGACAGCTTAGGTTTCTCTAAACCATAGTTCATACGGTGTCATCTCATCGGAATTACGTGGTGCCCTATTTAAAGTGAATGTGGTTGTCTCTAATGCCTAACCCGTAAACTATCGTGGTAATTCGATAAGAGACATCATGGTATGCATCATATCCAATAGGGTGCAATTATGATGTTCGGACACACCATCACATTATGGTGTTCCAGGCTGTATTAGTTGTGAAACAATTTCCACAATGTCTTAATCCTGTGCCAAATTCGTAATTCAGATATTCATCTCTATGATCATATCATAGATATTTTATCCTCTTGTCACGACGGTCTTTCAACTTCACCCTGAAATTACTTGAACCTTTCAATAATTCAGACTCGTGATTTATCAAGTAAATATACTCAACATCTACTCAAATCATCTGTGAAGTAAGAACATAACGATATCCACTACACGCCTCAGCACTCATTGGACTGCACACATCAAAATGTATTACTTCCAACAAGTTGCTTTCTAGTTCCATTTTACTGAAAACGAGGCTTTCAGTCATCTTGCCCATGTGGTATGATTTGCATGTCTCAAGTGATTCAAAATCAAGTGAGTCCAAATGGTCCATTTGCATGGAGTTTCTTCATGCATATTCACCAATAGACATGGTTCGCATGTCTCAAACTTTTCAAAAACGACTGAGCCCAAAGATCCATCAACATGGAGCTTCTTCATGCATTTTATACCGATATGACTTACGTGGCAGTGCCACAAGTAGGTGGTACTATCATTACTATCTTATATCTTTTGGCATGAACATGTGTATCACTACGATCGAGATTCAATAAACCATTCATTTTAGGTGCAAGACCATTGAAGGTATTATTCAAATAAACAAAGTAACCATTATTCTCCTTAAATGAATAACCGTATTGCGATAGACATAATCCAATCATGTCTATGCTCAATGTAAACACCAATCTCGATGGTAGAGGGAACCTGCGATGCTTGATCACATCAAGCTTGGGAAAAACTTCCAACACATATCGCCAGCTCACCTTTAGCTAGTCTCCGTTTACTCCGCAGCCTTTTATTTTGAGTTTACTAACACTTAGCAACCGAACCGGTATCTAATACCATGGTGCTACTAGGAGTACTAGTAAAGTACACATTAACACAATGTATATCCAATATACTTCTATCGACCTTGCCAGCCTTCTCATCTACCAAGTATCTAGGGTAATTCTGCTCCAGTGGCTGTTCCCCTTATTACAGAAGCACTTAGTCTTGGGTTTGGGTTCAACCTTGGGTTTCTTCACTAGAGCAGCAGCTGATTTGCCGTTTCATGAAGTATCCCTTCTTGCCCTTGCCCTTCTTGAAACTAGTGGTTTCACCAACCATCAACAATTGATGCTCCTTCGTGATTTCTACTTTTGTGGTGTCAAACATCGCGAATATCTCAAGGATCATCACATATGTCCCTGATATATTATAGTTCATCACGAAGCTCTAGCAGCTTGGTGGTAATGACTTCGGAGAAACATCACTATCTCATCTGGAAGATCAACTCCCACTCGATTCAAATGATTGTTGTACTCAGACAATCTGAGCACAAGCTCAACAATTGAGCTTTTCTCCCTTAGTTTGCAGGCTAAGAAAATCGTCGGAGGTCTTATACCTCTTGACGTGGGCACGAGCCTGAAATCCCAATTTCAGCCCTCGAAACATCTCATATGTTTCACGACGTTTCAAAACGTCTTCAGTACCTCAACTCTAAACCGTTTAACTGAACTATCACGTAGTTATCAAAATGTGTATGTCAGATGTTCGCAACATCCACAGACGACATTCGGGGTTCAGCACACTAAGCGGTGCATTAAGGACATAAGCCTTCTATGAAGCAATGAGGACAATCCTCAGTGTACGGACCTAGTCCGCATAATTGCTACTATCATCTTTCAACTAAATTTTCTCTAGGAACATATCTAAACAGTAGAACTGAAGCGCGAGCTACGACATAATTTGCGAAGACCTTTTGACTATGTTCAGGATAATTAAGTTCACCTTATGAACTCCCACTCAGATAGACATCCCTCTAGTCATCTAAGTGATTACATGATCCGAGTCAACTAGGCCGTGTCCGATCATCACGTGAGACGAACTAGTCAACATCGGTGAACATCTTCATGTTGATCGTATCTTCTATACGACTCATGTTCGACCTTTCGGTCTTCTGTGTTCCGAGGCCATGTCTGTACATGCTAGGCTCGTCAAGTCAACCTAAGTGTTTGCATGTGTAAATCTGTCTTACACCCGTTGTATGTGAACGTTGGAATCTATCACACCCGATCATCACGTGGTGCTTTGAAACAATGAACTGTCGCAACAGTGCACAGTTAGGGGGAACACTTTCTTGAAATTATTATGAGGGATCATCTTATTTACTACCGTCATTCTAAGTAAACAAGATGCAAAAACATGATAAACATCACATGCAATCAAATAATAGTGACATGATATGGCCAATATCATATAGCTCCTTTGATCTCCATCTTGGGGCTCCATGATCATCTTGTCACCGGCATGACACCATGATCTCCATCATTGTGTCTCCATGAAGTTGCTCGCCAACTATTACTTCTACTACTATGGCTAACACGTTTAGCAATAAAGTAAAGTAACTTACATGGCGTTTCTCAATGACACGCAGGTCATACAAAAAAATAAAGACAACTCCTATGGCTCCTGCCGGTTGTCATACTCATCGACATGCAAGTCGTGATTCCTATTACAAGAACATGATCTCATACATCACATATATATCATCCATCACATCCTTTGGCCATATCACATCACAAAACACTTGCTGCAAAAACAAGTTAGACGTCCTCTAATTGTTGTTGCAAGTTTTTACGTGGCCGCTATAGGTTTCTAGCAAGAACGTTTCTTACCTACGCCAAAACCACAACGTGAATTGCCAATTTCTATTTACCCTTCATAAGGACCCTGTTCATCGAATCCGATCCGACTAAAGTGGGAGAGACAGACACCCGCCAGCCACCTTATGCAACTAGTGCATGTCAGTCGGTGGGACCAGTCTCACGTAAGCGTACGTGTAAGGTTGGTCCGGGCCGCTTCATCCCACAATGCCGCCAAATCAAGACAAGAATAGTAACGGGAAGTAAATTGACAAAAACGATGCCCACAACTACTTTGTGTTCTACTCGTACATAGAAACTACGCATAGACCTAGCTCATGATGCCACTGTTGGGGAACGTAGCAGAAATTCAAAATTTTCTACGCATCACCAAGATCAATCTATGGAGTAATCTAGCAACAAGGGGAAGGAGAGTGCATCTACATACCCTTGTAGATCGCTAAGTGGAAGTGAGGGAGTCCTGGATTAGGGGGTGTTCGGGTAGTCGGACTATACCTTCAGCCGGACTCCTGGACTATGAAGATACAAGATTGAAGACTTCGTCCCGTGTCCGGATGGGACTTTCCTTGGCGTGGAAGGCAAGCTTGGCGATGCAGATATTCAAGATCTCCTACCATTGTAACCGACTCAATGTAACCCTAACCCTATCCGGTGTCTATATAAAACGGAGGGTTTTAGTCCGTAGGACAACTTCATCAACTCCATAGACAACAATCATACCATAGGCTAGCTTTTAGGGTTTAGCCTCCTCGATCTCGTGGTAGATCCACTCTTGTACTACCCATATCATCAATATTAATCAAGCAGGGCGTAGGGTTTTACCTCCATCGAGAGGGCCTGAACCTGGGTAAACATCATGTTCCCTGCCTCCTGTTACCATCTGGCCTAGACGCACAGTTCGGGACCCCCTACCCGAGATCTGCCGGTTTTGACACCGACATTGGTGCTTTCATTGAGAGTTCCTCTGTGCCGTCGCAATCAGGAAGGATGCCTCCTCCCGTCTTTAAAGACGGCGCCGTTGCTAAGGGAGCCTTGGCTGTCGGCCAAACTCTCCGGTTAGGTGGTTTCCTCATGACCGCCTGTTCGGTTGTTGCGCCGACAGTGACCTCTCGGGTCATCAAAAGCAACCTACACGTCAGCTCAGAGTTCGTCGAGCAGTTAGATCCAATGGAGCTCTCTTCCGTAAACGAGCTCTTGGATCGCATCGCCGCCCTGGGGGTCGCTACGGATTACGACCAGGTTGGGCTTAAACCCGATCTAAGAGAAATTAACTCTCCCCAAGTCACCCACCGCGTTGCCGTGGTAGAGGCGCAGTGTGGCGACCCTTCATCTATTCTAAGGACTAGCTACGTCCGAATTCCCGACCCCTCCAAGCCGGATACCCGCGGAGGGGAGGATGTAACTCAAGACCTGAGCTTAGGACTAGGCAACGGGCCAGATTCATTGGACAACACCCAAGAATCCAAACTTGAGAGTTCGGAAACTCTTCGGCCTCCGAATCCTGGATTGGGTGAGGTTTCAGATTCAACGACACCCGCCCACCCGATCATAAGCAATCTCTCCCAAATCAAGCAGAGGCCCAAGGAAACAGTACATCATTATTGGGCCAGATTCCTCCTGGTTATGAACATGATAAAGGATTGCCGCGAGGGAGACACAATCTCAATTTTTTGCAGTAATTGCACGGACAAGGGAATCCTCAACGCCGTAAGTCGTCGTGATATTACATGCTTCGCTGACTTGGCGTCCATAGTACAAAAATACTGTGCGATGGAAAGCGCCTGGAAAACCGAAATAAAATTTTGGGATAATCCGGCCTTGAGTAGTAATCCCGTCCGAACTAAGAGGGTGCATCATCATAGGACACCCGGGATAAACACCAAAAAGGCAAAACCCTCTACAGGGCATGGAACCGTACTGGAAAAGTGGCTTGATGGACCCTGTAGAATTCACAGTACAGAGGACGCCACACCAACTCATAGCCTTAGAGCATGTTGGATACTCCGGCAGGTGGCCAAAATCGGCGAGGACCTCCTAATTCCGGAGGCCATAGAAAGCCAGCCCAAGGACACCAGTACTGTTCTCACGGTCTTCGAGACTTTCGCATCAAACAATGTGCGAAAAAGAACACTCCACAGCCTCGCCGAAGTCTATCAGGTTGCAACAATAAATCCATGGAGCGACACTGCCATTACCTTCAACGCAAGTGATGAACCTAGATTCCAAACAGCCCGAGCACCAGCCGCATTGGTCCTCAGCCCCATAGTGGATGGCGTTCGCCTCACCAAGGTGCTCATGGATGGAGGCAGCGGACTGAACCTCATTTATGAGGAAACCCTTCAAAAAATGGAAATAGACTGGAACCGCGTCGAGCGAAGCAGCACATCCTTTAGAGGAATAATCCCCAGTCGGGAAGCGCGCTGCACAGGAAAAATCACACTAGATGTGGTGTTCGGCACGCCGGATAACTACAGGTCCGAAGAAGTCACGTTTTAGGTGGCCTCGTTTAAGAGCGGATATCACGCTTTACTAGGGTGGGAAGCATTCACAATCTTCCAAGCAATACCCCATTACGGGTACATGAAGCTTAAGATGCCCGGGCCAAACGGAATCATCACTCTAGCTAGTGATCCGGACATAGCACTCCGCGCCGAAAACAAGACAGCCGCATTAGCCCTTGAGGCACTATCCAAAGCCTTAGCGGCCGAGGAACTGACTGCGCTGTGCTCCACGGTTAACAGGGATGATGTGATACTCGACAAGAGGTCCAAATCCACATCCTTCAAGCCAGCTGACGAAATAGTCAAATTCCAGGCCCATCCAACGGACCCCAATAAAACAGCTTCCATCGGGGCACGATTGAACCCTGATGCCGCACTGCGAGAGTTCCTACGAGAGAACTGGGCATCTTCACCTGGCACCCTTCAGACATGCCAGGGATCCCACGCAGGCTGGCCGAACACAGCTTAAATATCCAAAAAGGATTTAAACCTATCAAACAAGCCCTTCAGCGTTTTTCCGAACCCAAGAGACAGGCTATAGGAGAGGAGCTAGCCAAGCTATTGGAGGCCAGATCCATCAGAGACATAAAACATCCGGACTGGCTAGCAAAGCTGGTGATGGTACCAAAGAAGGACAAATCCTGGCGCCTGTGTGTCGATTTAAAAGACCTTAACAAGGCTTGCCCAAAGGATCCCTTCCCCCTCCCCCGTATCAATCAAATTATCAATGCCACCGCAGGACATGATTCGTTGTGTTTCCTCGACGCATACTCCGGTTACCATCAAATCAAAATGGCAGGATCAGACCAAGCCGCAACAGCATTCATCACACCATACGGCCCATTCTGCTTCAACACAATGCCCTTCGGGCTGAAAAACGCCGGTGCAACATATCAGCGCATGATCCAGACATGTCTGGCAAACCACATCGGCAAAACAGTGGAGGCGTACGTGGATGATGTGGTCGTCAAATCAAGACATGCCGAATCTCTAGTAGACGACTTGAGGCTTACATTCGATAACCTCCAAAAATATGACATCAAGCTCAACCCGGAAAAATGCGTCTTCGGCGTTCCAGCCGGAAAGCTCTTGGGCTCATTGTATCCGGTAGAGGAATCGAAGCAAATCCAGCCAAGATCCGAGCTTTGTCACAATTGGATGTCCCAAAGGACCTTAAACAAATACAAAAATTAACCGGATGCGTGGCGGCTTTAAGCCGCTTCATCTCCCGCTTGGGAGAAAAGGCACTACCCCTCTATCGCCTACTTCGGCGCACCAAACACTTCGAGTGGGAGGATGCCGCCACGGCCGGACTTGATGAAATAAAAGCCATATTGGCAACAAACCCAGTCCTGGCCGCGCCAAACACCGGCGAACCAATGTTATTGTACATTGCAGCAACACACCAAGTTGTCAGCGCAGTGCTCGTTGTCGAGCGGGAAATGGACGGACACAAATTCCCCCTTCAAAGGCCGGCCTACTACGTGTCCACTATCTTCACTCCATGCAAATCACGGTACCCGCATTATCAAAAGATTGCATACACGGTATTCATGGCATCCCGGAAGCTACGACACTACTTTCAAGAGTGTTCCATAACAGTAGCCTCGGAAGTACCACTCAACGATATTATCAACAACCGCGATGCAACGGGCCGGATTGCAAAATGGGCCATCGAGCTTCTCCCGTTCGATATAACTTATAAGCCACGGTGAGCTATTAAATCGCAAGTTTTGGCCGACTTCGTCGCAGAATGGACGGAGGCCGAGCTCCCTAAAGAGTACGGCACATATTCAAACTGGATCATGCATTTCGACGGCTCCAAAATGTTGGCCGGACAGGGGGCTGGCGTCGTCCTGACGTCCCCCACAGGAGACACAGTCCAATATGTGCTCCAGATCATGTACACAGATTCCAACAATGCAGCCGAATATGAGGCCCTCCTACATGGCCTCCGGATAGCAGTATCCATGGGTATCCAGCGCCTAGAGGTACGCAGGGATTCAAACCTCGCGATATCCCAAATAAATAGAGACTTCGATGCCAAAGACCCAAAAATGGCAGCTTACCGCAACGCCGTCCTAAAAATGTCAGCTCGGTTCGAAGGGCTGGAGTTTCACCATATAGCCCGAGAAAACAATCAAGCGGCGGACGTCCTAGCATGCTTCGGAGCAAAACGCGATGCAGTCCCCCCAACATCTTTTTGGAAAGATTGTTCAAGCCATCTGTAGCATGGGAGGGGGAACCCGCAAATAACAGCCCGAACCCAGCCGCACCACTCGACGCCGAACAATCTGACACAATTGGAGGCTCTGCCAACGAAATTACACCTTCATCCCACGTAATAATGGCGGTTATCGCCCCATGGACAGAACCATTCCTAGCCTACCTTACTAGGCAGGAACTCCCGGAGGACCAAAACGAGGCCCGCTGCATAGTGCGGCGATCTAAAGCCTACAGAGTCCATGAGGGAGAGCTTTATAAGAAAAGCACTACCGGAGTCCTTCAAAGGTGCATCTCCGAAGAGGAAGGGCGGAACCTTCTGGCTGAAATTCATGGCGGACTCGGTGGTCACCACGCCGCTGCTCGGTCCCTTGTTAGCAAGGCTTTCCTTTCTGGTTTTTATTGGCTGACGGCCCGGGCAGACGCTCAGGACTTAGTCCAACGATGCGCTGGTTGCCAACTTTTTGCCAACCAAAGCCATATGCCACCCACCGCACTCCAAACTATACCCATTACCTGGCCTTTTGCGGTCTGGGGGCTTGACATGGTCGGACCCCTTAAAGGTGGGACCCATAAGAAAAAATACTTACTGGTCATGGTGGATAAGTTCACCAAATGGATAGAAGCCAAGCCTGTTAAAACGGCCGAATCCGGACCTGTGATAGACTTCATATCCGGGGTCGTACACCGTTATGGCGTCCCCCACAGCATCATAACCGATAACGATACAAACTTTACCGCCGACAAGGTAAAACTCTGGTGCAAAAACATGGGCATCAAGCTCGATTATGCTTCCGTCTATCACCCACAAACCAACGGCCAGGTCGAACGTGCAAATGGTCTTATCATGAGCGGCATTAAACCCAGACTAGTGCGGTCCCTCAAGGAATCTAACACGCACTGGGTAGAGGAGCTCGACTCCGTGCTATGGGGGCTGCGGACCACGCCAAATCGCACCACCGGATACACACCATTTTTTATGGTGTACGGCGCAGAAGCAGTTCTGCCCTGCGACATAATTCATGACTCACCAAGAGTGCGCATGTACGAAGAAAGATAAGCCAAGCTCGATCGGCAGGACAACTTGGACGCCTTGGAGGAGGAGCGTGATGTGGCAAAAGCCCGTTCCGCATTTTATCAATAGCAGGCCTGAAGATATCAAAGCAGAGAAGTACGGGCCAAAAATTACAATGTTGGCGAACTAGTTCTACGCCTGCCGGATAAGAAAAAGGACAAACTCAAGCCCAAGTGGGAAGGTCCATTCATAATCGACCAAGTCCTGACCGGTGGGGCGTACCGCCTACGAGATGCGTCGAACAACCGACTCGAGCCGAACCCGTGGAACGCCGCCCGTCTCCGAAGATTCTATGCCTAGCGCCGGACTCTGTGTTCGTCTCCTTCCTCTGTCTATTCCTTATTGAATTTTTCTGTCTTACATTTCTCTCCTTCCCATTTTTTCTTTTATAGCCCTTAAAGGCTCATACAGCGACGCGCCACTCGCGCTCATTAAACCTGGGGGCTTCTTTAACAGAAGCTTATTTATACGAGCTTCATGCCCAACACATGCGTCAAACTTCCGCATGTACCTTTTTCTTCACCATTATATGCATCGATATGACTTAAGTTTTGGCCAAGCTGGGTTGACTGGCTCCTGTGCTTACCCCTACGTTCCCGATTGTTCGGCTAGGCGGTAAAGGGAGCACCTCTGCGATTGTTACTGCCGGGTCAGCCGGACGTGTACCTCAGACTGGGTGAAGCCGAAAGCGAGCGTTCTTAAGGGAATATTCGGTCGGTGAAATAAAAGATGATCTTTTTTACTCATTTTATGCGCCCCCAGATGCTTTTTCTGCGTCTCTTCACGCAGTCCGGACATGCACATTAGGGCATGCCTCCCAGCGAAAGGAACCCCTAACGGAACTATTCTCTCTGGAAGATGTTTCTTACTAACCATGTAATATAACATAACTAGTTGGGCACTTGTCTGATAAAACACTGATGACCCCTACGCCTGGTCTCCACGCATACCCCGGTTCTTATATAACCGCTAGGGTATTCGGACACACTCCGGACCGTCAGGTCCCGAGGTTGAAGCGAAAAGGTCGGCAACGACAAATGATCTACAATCCGGCTAGCAGGCATTACACATGTCAATTCAAAATTACACAGTCATTCTGACTGATTGTATTCCTCTTCTATACCATCTAACAGGCTGTCTAATTTACAGTCCTGTTGGGAATACTTCGCGGCCAACTCTACTTGGCCGTACACTAAGCTTACAGGGATCTCCTTCCCGCCAGAACCCACTGGTCCGACCTCGGCCATGTGGTTTGGGTCAGACTTCGTAAAACGGGTCTTCACCATGGCCCAGGCCTCCCTAGCGCCTTGTCGGCAGGCCAATATCTTCCACAACCGGAAGCGCCGCCGAGCTCCCTTCAGCTTCTCCGCAAGCTCTCCAAGGCCCTCGGGCACGGAGTGGGCAGGCCATAAGGCTTGGGCAACACCTCGCATTGCCTGCCGAATTCGCTCATGCAGTTGCAAGAGTTCGGGAAGAAGGTCACCCATAGAACTGGGCATCTCCTCTGCAGGATGACCTGTGAGCATACCTACAGACATTACTCTGTTAGTCGACTTCCTCGCCGAACTCTTTTTTCAAAGTTCGTTCAAGCACTTACTAAATATGCCGCGTCGAAGCCGCTGATTCTCCTTCGTGGAGTCCGACAGCTGGCCACGAACATCTTTAAGTTCGACGTCCAGCTTGGTGTTGGCATCCTGAAGATCATTCTTCTCCAGCCTCACCCTTGTCAACATACTCTTACCGGCCTTTAACCAGCGTAAGAGTTGTTGGTTGTCCGGATCTAGTCCGGCGCCATCTGCAATATGATCTGTCAGATTTGCACCCACACCGCACAATACTAATCTTTCAAAGTGTATCTTACCTGAGGGGGTCTCTTTGGGCTCCCCTGCTGCGGCTAGTGTGGCCTCTAGTTGGGCCTTGCACTTTTCCAGCTCCTGGGACAGTACGGTATTCTTCTCTATAAGAACCTGCATATTAAATGATCCTTAAATTAGTTTCTCTAACTGCTTCAAGTCTCGGGGGCTACTGGCATATATATATATATATTTAACCAAAAATTTCTTACCCGTATGTCTTTTACATACTGCTCCGTGGCTCTGGCTAAACCATTTTGAGCGGCACGGAGGTACGCATCTCCCGAATTAAAGGCATCTAAAGCCTCTTGGGAGAAACAATCGTCGCGTAGAACTGTCCGGCGACGCCTGTGGTTCATGGCACTCTCCACTTCAGAATTTGTGGCAGACAGCCTGTCCTCATCCTCTGTCGGAGGAGCGTCCGGTGCGCGCCTTGTGCTCTCCTCCGCTTCCTGGCCAGACGTTGGAGCCTGGCTGGTGGAGGCGCAATTGGCAACCTCTCCGGATGTAGTCCGGCGAGGTCTCTTCGTTCTGAAGATAGCACGAACGTTAACATGCCCTGACAGAATAACTCCAGGGAAACAGAGGGTGCGCTATACCTTTGCGCCGGCATCTCAGTCCGGACTACATTCCTTTTTTCCCCATGGGGCCCTGCGGCCCCTCGTTGGCTAGCCGCAGCAGGTTCGGCCTCCTGCCTCAGAAATCTCCCCTGCAAAACACGGTTGTCGTTAGAAACACCGGAATACGTGAGAATGGAATATCTTTCAAGGGAATGGGACTCCGGTTTCCTTCACCTGGGAGGCCGGGATTAACCCTGGGTAATCCGCCGTAATGGCCACCAAGGTATCGTCCTTACTTAGCTGATAGAACACCCCGTCAATAAGCTTCACCGATATGTCCGGATCTTCTTCGGAGTCCGGATTGAGGGACCGTTCTGGGTCCTCGGGCCGCGGAGGACGGCTGTTTATATTCTTTACCTCCTGTCGCAGTTCCTGCATTGAAATCATTAGACTACATATCTAACCGTGGGAGTATAAAGCAAACGGGCAAGCGCAACTGTTCACTTACCCAACTTGGAGGATCGTACATACTGAATCCGGCCTGCGGATTGACGAGGAGGAATTCCTCCTTTTCTCCCTTGTACAAAGAGGATAAGATCTTTACTAAGGCAGCGGCTGAGGCCGGCCCCTTACGACCGTAACGGGTGGTGTCATCCTCCCCGTTGAAATCCCACATGGGGTGGCCTCTATATTGAAGCGGCTGCACCCCCCGCATAATGCATGCGTCCATGACTCCAATCATGGTTAGTCCGGAATGAGCCAACAGTCTTATTCGGCCCATCAGGTAAAGGACGTCTCTGTTGCTTTCTCTTTGAGAGCTCTGTGGACGCCAGCTCAAGCGTTTCTTCAATGGGGCATTGTTGAACTCAGGGAGACCGACCCGGATAGGGTCCGGTAGTGGGACGTCATCTATGTAAAACCATTCCGAAGGCCAGTCCTCGGACGCCTTCTTTGGGGTTCCGGATAGGTATCCGGTCCCGGCGATGCGCCATAGTTCAGCTCCGCCCACTTGATAGATAGACCCCTCTTGAGAATGGGGCACCAGGCAGAATAACCTCTTCCACAGCGCGAAATGAGCCTCAACGCCTAAAAATAGCTCACAAAGGGCGACGAAACCCACGATATGTAATATGGAAGCGGGCGTGAGATTGTGCAGCTGGAGACTGTAAAACTTCAGAAGCCCGCGGAGAAATGGATGAATTGGAAATCCCAGTCCCCTTATTAGATAGGGGACGAGGCACACCCGCTCTCCTTTAGAAGGACTGGGGGTGGTCTCCGCCTGTTTTCTGCCATTGTAGGTGGCGAGACCGGCTCGGACCGGGACCATGTATGCCGGGGGAAGAAATCCCTTGGCCTGAAGCGACACTAACTCGCTGTGCGGGATGGTGCAACTCTCCCAGTCCCCGGGTTTGGGACCGGAGGGGCGAGGGGAGGAGCTGCGACGGTTGGACATGTTGGAATGGACCTTTGCTGGAAGCGCTCTGATGATAACTCGCGGAGAGGAGAAGATGTGGTTTGAACCTGAATTCCCATTCGGTTAAATAGGCGGCTCGTTTATATGGCTAGGGGTGTGGATGTAAAAATGCCCTGGCTTTTCGCATTCGTTTGACATGTGGAAGACGGCCATTATTGGGCGTGGAAGCCAAGAAGCGCAACATTTACAAGAAACCGGACTTTATTCAAACAAGTACACGGAATTTGGAGGAGAACCCGCCTTGCAATGTCGAAGACAATTTGCACGCCGGACTCATCGTCATTGAAGCCAGGTTCGGGGGCTACTGAGGGAGTCCTGGATTAGGGGGTGTTCGGGTAGCCAGACTATACCTTCAGCCGGACTCCTGGACTATGAAGATACAAGATTGAAGACTTCGTCCCGTGTCCGGATGGGACTTTCCTTGGCGTGGAAGGCAAGCTTGGCGATGCGGATATTCAAGATCCCCTACCATTGTAACCGACTCTATGTAACCCTAACCCTATCCGGTGTCTACATAAACCGGAGGGTTTTAGTTCGTAGGACAACTTCATCAACTCCATAGACAACAATCATACCATAGGCTAGCTTTTAGGGTTTAGCCTCCTCGATCTCGTGGTAGATCCACTCTTGTACTACCCATATCATTAATATTAATCAAGCAGGATGTAGGGTTTTACCTCCATCGAGAGGGCCCGAACCTGGGTATAACATTGTGTTCCCTGCCTCCTGTTACCATCCGGCCTAGACGCACAGTTCGGGACCCCCTACCCGAGATCTGCCGGTTTTGACACCGACAGGAAGCGTTCAAGTGAACGGGGTTGATGGATTCGTACTCGTCGTGATCCAAATCACCGATGATCCTAGTGCCGAACGGACGGCACCTCCGTGTTCAACACACGTACAACCCGATGACGTCTCCTACGCCTTGATCTAGCAAGGGGAGAAGGAGAGGTTGGGGAAGACTCCATCCAGCAGCAGCACGATGGTGTGGTGGTGGTGGAGGAGCGCGGGACTCCAGCAGGGCTTCGCCAAGCACTACGAGAGATGAGGAGGGAGAGGGGTAGGGCTGCGCCAGGGAGAGGTCAAAACTCATGTGTAGGCAGCCCCAAAGACCTCAACTATATATAGGGGAGAGGGAGGGGGTGCGCCCCCTTTAGGGTTTCCACCCCAAGGGGTGTGGCAGCCCCAAACCCATCTAGGGTGGCGGCCAAGGGGGGGGAAGGGGGAAACTTGCCCCCCAAGCTAGGTGGAGGCGCCCCCTCCCCAAACCCTAGGCGCCTTGGGTCCTTGTGGGGGGCGCACCAGCCCACCTGGGGCTGGTCCCCTCCCACACTTGGCCCATGCAGCCCTCCAGGGCTGGTGGCCCCACTTTGTGGACCCCTGGGACGCTCCCGGTGGTCCCGGTACATTACCGATAGCAACCGAAACCTTTCCGGTGACCAAAACAGGACTTCCCATATATCAATCTTTACCTCCAGACCATTCCGGAACTCCTCGTGATGTCCGGGATCTCATCCGGGACTCCGAACAACATTCGGTAACCGCGTACATACTTTCCCTATAACCCTAGTGTCATCAAACCTTAAGTGTGTAGACCCTACGGGTTCGGGAGTCATGCATACATGGCCGAGACAACTCTCCGGTCAATAACGAACAGTGGGATCTGGATACCCATGTTGGCTCCCACATGCTCCACGATGATCTCATCGGATGAACCACGATGTCAAGGACTTAATCAATCCCGTATACAATTCCCTTCGTCTAGCGGTACGATACTTGCCCGAGATTCGATCGTCGGTATCCTGATACCTGGTTCAATCTCGTTACCATCAAGTCTCTTTTACTCGTTCCGTAACACATCATCCCGTGATCAACTCCTTGATCACATTGTGCACATTATGATGATGTCCTACCGAGTGGGCCCAGAGATACCTCTCCGTTTACACGGAGTGACAAATCCCAGTCTCGATTCGTGCCAACCCAACAGACACTTTTGGAGATACCTGTAGTGTACCTTTATAGCCACCCAGTTACGTTGTGATGTTTGGCACACCCAAAGCACTCCTACGGTATCCGGGTGTTGCACAATCTCATGGTCTAAGGAAATGATACTTGACATTAGAAAAGCTTTAGCATACGAACTACACGATCTTTGTGCTAGGCTTAGGATTGGGTCTTGTCCATCACATCATTCTCCTAATGATGTGATCCCGTTATCAACGGCATCCAATGTCCATGGTCAGGAAACCGTAACCATCTATTGATCAACGAGCTAGTCAACTAGAGGCTTACTAGGGACATGGTGTTGTCTATGTATCCACACATGTATCTGAGTTTCCTATCAATACAATTCTAGCATGGATAATAAACGATTATCATGAATAAGGAAATATAATAATAACCAATTTATTATTGCCTCTAGGGCATATTTCCAACAAGGTTCTGGGGCTCGGGTTAGCCTACCCGTGGCCCATTACTCCGACAGTAGTCCCCGAAGCTGGTGAGGCGCCACGGACGATCGGCCGAGAAGCCTCAGCAGTTTCTCTTTTTGGGTGCTTGACAAATGGTTCTTGCTTGATTTCCGCCGGGCCGACTAGAAGGAGTCGGACCCGCCCAACTCTGACTTGCACAGTATTTCGAACGTCATGGCGGGATCCAAGTAGCGTGCTGGCTAAGCTTCCAGGCCGCCGCCCGTTCCGGGCCTGTCACGTGGCAACGCGCGGCCCGGCCAGTCTGCCAGCCTACGTGCGTGACGGGACAGGCCCGTAGGAGGGGGGCTGCCATTACCGTTCCTCAGCGTTCGAGCGGATCCGCTGTGGCTCGAGCGGACGGTTGGGATTCTTGTGAAGTTACTGCGCGCAGTTACTTTGTCGTGGAAACGTGGGGGTCGTGGGCGCAGTAAATCCCACGACCGCCCCCTCGGCTTCGCAGCCCATGAGGCTATAAGTAGGGGAAGGGGGGCGGCAGAGCACGCGCGCCCCTCCTTCCCACTACTACTTGCTCTTCTCCTTCTTCTTCTTCCTCGCCCCGCCGTGCGCCCAAGCTTTGACGAACGCCGCGACGATCAGCTCACGATGAGTTCTTCTTCTGCCGCCGCACCTCCCTCGATGCGTTCCGGCACCTGGGACGGCTCGGAAGTTCATGACGACCACATCGAGTTCCTCCACAAGACTCGTCGGCTCCCCGGCGAAGATTACGTGCGGGTGCATCTTGCGCCGAGGGAGGAGATTTCCCCAGCGCCGGAGGAGGGCGAGCGGGTCATCTTCCGCTCGCACTGCCTGCACGGACTGGGGCTGCCGGCGAGCAGCTTCTTCCGCTATTTTCTGGAGTTCTACAGCCTCCAGCCGCACCACCTCACGCCCAACACGGTGGTGCTGCTGTCCGCCTTCATGACCTTGTGCGAAGGCTTCCTCGGAGTCCTCCCCACCCTCGAGCTCTGGGGGAGTTCTTCTACTCCAAGCTCGGCACCCAGGCTACAGGCGTGCCGACTCAATGCGGCGCGTTCATCGCCGGTCGGAGATCGGGAGCCGACAACCCCTTCCCCATCATCAAGTTGATAAAGTCGGTGAAGATGTGGCAGCGATCGTACTTCTACGTCAAGAGCGTCTTTGCGAGGGGCGATTGGGTCAACCTGCCGGCTTTCGAAGCCGGCCCGCCGGCTGGGAGACTGCCCAACTGGTCGTATCGGGCCAAGTCGCTGACGCCTGCGGGAGCCGGTGCCGTCGTGTGACTCTGAGTGCTGGCGCAGTCGGAGGGCTTGACTGGTCCAGACCTGCTGGCCTCCTTCGTGGCGCGCCGAGTTCTCCCGCTCCAAGGTCGCCCCCACATGATATGCCAAATGAGCCGGCACTGTGACCCGAGTCGGATGTGCACCAAGGACATGCCTCACGAGGAGGTGGCCTACATGGTGAACTACCTCTCGGACAACAAGCTCCTGGAGGACTGGCGGTTTGGCAAGGAGGCGTACTCCCGCGCCAACCCCCCACCCACAGTGAGTTGCCCTTTCTCTCTTTCTTTGGATTGTCTTCTTTCTTGCCGAGTTTGTTTTGTGCGGCCTGACCAGTCAGCTTTGGTCAGAATCCCCTCCTCCATCCCCCAGCCGGCACCTCGGGCCCGGCCCGCGAGTTCCTTGCCGACCGGTCGGAGAGCAACATCGACGACCTCGATCTGGGGGCGGAGGCTTTGGAAGACGACGCCGAGGGAGGAGGCGGCCCGTGGCTCGGGGCCAGTCAAGAGGACTGTCCTGACGATGATGAGGAGCTCCCCCCCACCCCTTGCCAGGAGCCAGCCATCCTGGTGCGGGCTCTTCTGCCGCGCCGGGTGCTCCGGGCGGCGGGAAGAAGCGCATGGCCGTGCCGACTTTGTTCAGCACTCGGCCGAAGAAGCCCAAGAGTTCGGCTGCGGCGACCAAGCGGGACGAGGCGGCCGCGAAGGCCATCCGCTTCCGCAAGAAAGTGAAGAAGCCGCCACTGGTCTCCGCGTGAGTATTCCGTCTTGACACTTTATTCTTTCTCTGTAGCTTTGTCTGAGTCTTTTACTTGCTTCCCTCGCTTCAGGGCTCCCCTCACTCTTGAGAGGGTGGTCGCCGCCTCCGTCATGGGGTCAGCGGAGACGTCGGCCACCACTCGGCGGAATGACCCCGCTGCTGACCTCCGAGAGGCGATGGAGCGGAATGCGCAGGAGAAGCACAACGAGGAAGAGGCCGCCCGCCTGGAGAAGGTGGAGGCCAATAAGGCGGAGGCCGAAGCCGTCGCCGCGAAGAAGCGGCAGGCTGAGGGGGCCGCGCACCGCCAATCGGCGGTGTTCGTCATCCCGCTGAACTCTGCGCCGCCGCCTCCGGAGTTCACGGGGAAGACTGGGGAAGCCGGCGGCGAGAACCCCATCATGGAGAGGGAAGGCGGCGGCTCCTCCACGCTAGACGTGATCGTTCTGCCGCTGCCTCCGCCGCCATCTAGGGGCGCGCAAGGCAAACAGCCGGCGGATCCGCCGGTGCCGCCGACTGAAGATGAGGCCGTGGCAAGGCTACTCCTTCAAGTCAGCTCGCCAACGCGCCGCCGTCTTGAGAAGGCGACTTAGGCGCCATGCCCCTTGGAGGCCGGCACCGCCAGCTCGGCGATCCCAGACGCCGAAGCGACGAGCGCCGCGCCCATTGGGTGGGTGCGAGGAGGCGGCACAGGGCCGCTGAACCAGGCGCTTCTGGACGTCCAAACGAAGCTTCGAGCTGAGGGCGACGCCATCCAGAACTGCACCAAGGCATACCTGGCATCGCGGGCAGCCGTCCGGGTATGCTTTCTCTTTGGTCCTTGTTTTCTTGTTCCTCTCTGTGGGGGCACGCCAGCGCACCCACTAGGTGTAGTCCCCGAATTTCGGGCCGACTGCTGAGCAAGCGGCCCGGAACTCCAATTGGTGAGTTCCGGGTACCTACTTTTGTCTGAAATATTTTGTCGCAGGACTACCACAACCTCCGTGTTACTGCCTTCAACCGTAACATTGAAGAGCTGGGCAAGCGGACCGCCAACTTGTCGGAGAGCCGGAGTGAGTCCTTTTTCTTCTTTGCGGGGGCGCGCTAGCGCACCCATAGGCTGTAGTCCCCGAGATTCGGGCCGACTGCTGAGCAGTCGGGCCGAATCTCCCCGGCGACCTTCTTTACTGATGACTTAACGCCTTCTTTCTTCCTTCTCTTCAGAAGCCAATGCTATTCTTCAACAGAAGCTGAGCGAAGCCAACTCCGCGTTGCGCGCCAAGGGGGAGGAGTGCAGCAAGCTCGCCACAGAGCGCGATCTGCTATCCACACAATTGGCAGAGCAGAAGGAGCTGCTTGCGAAGACGCAGAAGGAGGCGGAAGAGGCGGAAACCGCCCTCCTGGCCGAGTTCGCGAGCGGGCGCTCCTCCTGGACTGACAAAGAGGCAATGCTGGCCTCCGGCTTCCATGAGATTGAAGACATTGTTGATGGTGAGTCTCTTTTACTTTCTTTTTTCGAGCTGCCAATTATAAGTCGTGCCGACTCCTGGTTTTTGACTTGCCTCTTCGTTTCTTCCGTCTTGGCAGACTTCTTTCTCGGGCATTCGCAGGCTGCCATCCAAGCCATCGAGGCTGATCGTGAAGGTCGGAGGGCGGAAGGCACAGAGATCGCCGCCGACGCTCCCCGAACCCTTGATGAGCATATCCTGAGCATCGAGGCTCGCCTTCGGCTGACTCACCGGATGCTGCGCCGGCTTCAACGTGTCGGCGCCCAGGCGATTGCCGCCCTGTGGCCGGACATGTAGGCTCCGCGCACCCCTGGTCGGACTGCCGACTGGCTGGAGGTCGCGGCTGGTCGTCTTGAGGCCTGGAAGGGTTCCTCGGCCCGAGCTGGGGCGCGCCGGGCCTTGGAGTTCATCAAGGCATGGTATCCGGGGCTGGACCTTGACCGGCTGGCCACACTCCAGTTAGAGGCCCAGCCGGAGCTAGCTGCCGCGGAAGACGCCCTCATCAAGCGTGCCACGGCGATCGCCGAGTACACTGACACCAGCGTCTTCGTCCCCGAGCGGTCTGAAGACGGCGAGGAGGTACCACTGGAGTGGTTTGGGATGAATCCATACTACGGCGAGCACTCGACGGAGGTGATCGGCTCCAGCGTCGAGGAGGAAGGCAAGGCGGAGGACGGAGGCGAGACGGAAGCACCAGAAGATGGAGCAGATGGCTAGCCTCAACTCGACCGCGCCTCCAGCAATGAGCCGTGTGCGACCGAGCCGACTGCCGCCGGAGGTGATCAAGCCAAGACTGCCCAGCCGGCCGCCCCAACGCCTGACGCTACCGCCTCCTCCGACCCTCCGAATCCGTCTGCCGCTTCCTAAGCTGCCGCCTTATCTTTATTTTATCTTCTTTAGTAGTCTTTGAAGAACTTGTTAATTCACACTCCACCCGCAGGGTGTATTTTGAACTTCTGCTCGAAGATTCGGCCAAGGGCCTATATTATGTAAATATTTATCCGAATTCTATCTTTTCTTGCTCATTGCTCTTTTGGCCTTTTCCTTTGTCGCTTTCCCTTAGTTGCATGTCTTGCCAGTCGGACAGCCGCTCTACGGACTGCCGTTGGATCAAATGCTTGGCTACTTTGGGAAGGCAAGTACTTAGCCGTTTTTAGAGTTTTTTGAGCAAGTTGAATAGAAGGCGGCGAGCCGACAATTCAAGAGTCGGTTTGCGAAAAAAAGGCTAGAAGCCGTCTTAAGCTATGTTTTATCCTTTGAGTCCTTAGCCATTTTTATGCGAACGCCCATTCTACCTTACTCCTGCCCACCGTACAGTCGCTCTGCAAGCTGCGGCTTCTGACAGGAGATGGCTTAGGTGCCGCACACTACTTGTCCGGCTGCAGGAAGCATTTCATAGTGCAAGGCGGCAAGTCCCTGGGCCGACCTGTCGAGCCCGGCGCCAAGCGGCATAACAAAGAGTAATATACTCGCAGGCATAATTTTTATCATATAGACAAAAGAGGGCAGTCCCCGAGCTCGTCTCGAGGGGCCCGAAGTCTTGGTACTTTAATACAAAAGATAGCGTGGTACATACTACATCAACTATAAAATCTTCGGAGGAGATTTGCATTCCATGGCCGCTCTGTCTCTTTGCCGGAGTCGTCCCTCTTGCGTGCTCGGGGCTTCTGAGTGTCAATCAGGTAGTAGGAGTCATTGCCAAGCACTTTGCTGATGATGAAATGGCCTTCCCAAGGTGCCGACAGCTTGTGCTGGCCGACTGTTCGCTGGATCAGCCGGAGCACAAGGTCGCCTTCTTGGAAAGATCTTGGCTTGACCTTCCTGTTGTAGTATCGGCGCAGGCTCTGCTGGTAGATGCTGGACCGCTAAGTGCCAACAGCCGTCCCTCTTCCAGCAGATCGACGCCGTCTTGACGTGCTTCTTCTGCTTCCTCCTTGGTGTACATGGTGACTCGTGGGGAGTCGAACTCTATGTCCGTTGGGATGACGGCTTCGGCACCGTAGACGAGGAAAGAAGGCGTGAAGCCGGTTGACTTCTTTGGAGTCGTGCGCAGATTCTAGAGGACGGCTGGCAACTCATCGAGCCAGCAGCCAGCCGAGCGCTCCAGAGGCTCGACCAGCCGGGGCTTGATGCCGGACAAGATGAGGCCGTTTGCTCGCTCCACCTGGCCGTTTGACTGTGGATGGGCGACGGACGCTAGGTCCAGTCGGATGCCCTGTATTGCGCAAAAACGGGCCAAGGCGCCTTTGGCAAAATTTGTGCCGTTGTCGGTGATGATGCTGTGTGGTATGCCATACCGAATTGTGATATCGGAGATGAAAGTCACGGCAGTCGGACTATTCAGTTTCTTGATTGGCTTCGCTTCTATCCACTTGGTGAACTTGTCCACTGCGACAAGTGAGTTAAGCCACCTCGTGCCGTCTTGAATGGTCCCACCATGTCTAGACCTCAAACTGCGAAAGGCCAGGCAATGGGGATGGTCTTGAGTGCAGAAGCCGGCTGGTGCGGCTTGGAGCTGAACTTCTGGCACCCTTTGCATTTTTGGACCAATTCCTTGGCCTCTTCTAAGGCAGTCGGCCAGAAGAAACCGTGTCGAAAGGCTTTTGCGACGAGTGCTCTTGAAGCCGCATGGTGGCCGCACTCGCCTTGATGGATGTCTTTGAGAATTGCTTGGCCTTGCTCTAGCTCTACGTAGCGCTGGTAGACACCAGTGACGCTGCGCCTGACCAGCTCTCTGTTGACTATGGTGTAGGCTGCCGCTCGACGTTGTACTTGCCGAGCTAAGGTCTCATCAGTTAGCAGCTCTTTGCTCACCAGAAATTGGAGGATGGGCTAGGCCCATGAGGGTGCTGCTATTTCTTCGGCTGCCAGAACTGCGACTTGGACGAGGGCGGCTGGGCTGGGAGGCGGCGGGTTGGAGTCAACAACCGCTTGATGGGTTAATGAAGTCCCCGGGCCGACTGGCGCGACTCTTGGGCCGAGTTCTGGAGTCTTCGAGCCCGCCGCCACCGTCCCCGGGCCGGGCACTGCAGTCCCTGGGCCTGCCCCAACTGTGGCGGCTTTGGAACCATCTGTCGAAGTCCCCGTACCATCTGCCGGGGCTCTGGAGTCGGATCCGACTTCTTCGGGAGGAGCCAGCACGAAGATGGAGTCTGACTCTGGTGAAGGCTTGACAGATGGCTTGAGGAGGCACTGAAGGGCGACGCCGAATGGTATTGCTTGGCGGGTAGAGCCGATTCGTGCCAAGGCGTCTGCTTGGTCGTTGTTATTTCTTGGCACATGGAGGAACTCGCACCCCTCGAAATATCCACTGAGTTTCTGCATGAGGAAACGGTAACTCGCCATGTTTGCATCTTTGGCGTCCCAGTCGCCAGATGACTGTTGGACCACTAAGTCCGAGTCGCCATAACATAGGATCCGGCGAATGCCAAGTTCTTTGGCAAGCCGGAGCCCGTGAATGAGCGCCTCGTACTCGGCGACGTTGTTGGAGGCGGCAAAATGGATTTGTAGTGCGTATTTGAGCTTGTCGCCTTTAGGGGAAGTGAGGACGACGCCGGCTCCCAAGCCGGTGCGCATCTTGGAGCCGTCGAAATGCATCCACCAATGGGTGGAGTCGGGCGCTGGAGGTAGGTACGGGGTCTCGGCCCAGTCGACGAGAAAGTCGGCCAGTGCTTGTGACTTGATGGCGGTGCGGGGCTGGTAGTGAATGGTGTAGGGAGCCAACTCTATGGCCCACTTGGCCACTCGGCCAGAGGCATCTCGGTTTTCGATGATCTCGGCAAGTGGGGCCATGCAGACCACAATGATTGGATGCTCTTGAAAGTAAGGCTTCAACTTCTTGGCGGTAAAGTGCACGCCATAGCACATCTTCTGGTAGTGGGGGTAGTTTTGCTTGGAGGCCGACAGTACTTCGCTCAGGTAATATACCGGTCTCTGGACAGGTAGTGCCTTGCCTTCCTCCATGCGCTCCACTACAATGACCGTGCTGACTACCCGGCTAGTGGCGGCGATGTACAGGAGCATAGGTTCCTTAGGAGTCGGAGCCGCCGGAATGGGTGGAATAAGTCAGCATCTTTTTCAACTGGAGAAAAGCTTCGTCCGCCTTGTGGTTCCACTCGAAAAAAGTGGTCTTCTTCATGAGTTGGTATAAGGGGAGAGCTTTCTTGCCCAGCCGACTGATGAATCGGCTGATGGACGCCAAGCAGCCGGTGAACTTTTGCACGTCCAACAGTCGGTTGGGTACCTCCATCCTCTCGATGGCCTTGATCTTTACAGAGTTGCACTCTATGCCGCATTCAAAGACCAGGAAGCCAAGGAGTTGGCCGGCTGGTACTCCGAAGATGCACTTCTCGGGGTTGAGCTTGATCTGGAATCGGCGCAGGTTCTCAAAGGTCTCCTTGAGGTCTTCCAGCAGTGTTCCATGCTTTTCCGTCTTCACCACCACATCGTCCACGTAGACGTGGGCGTTTCTCCCGAGTTTCTTGAGGAGGCACTTCTGCATGCAACGCTGAAAGGTGGCGCCAGCATTCCTCAAGCCGAATGTCATGGTGAGGTAGCAGAAGGCTCCAAACGGCGTGATGAAGGCGGTCTTCAGTCTGTCAGCCGGGTTCAGCTTGATCTGGTGATATCCTGAATATGCATCCAAAAAACTCAACAGCTCGCATCCGACGGTAGAGTCTATCACCTGATCAATTCTTGGTAGAGCAAACGGGTCCTTGGGGCAGGCCTTGTTGAGGCTCGTGTAGTCAATACACATTCACCACTGCTTGTTCTTCTTCAGTACCAGGACCGGATTTGCTAGCCACTCTAGAAAGAATACTTCCATAATGAAGCCGGCTGCTAGGAGTCGGGCTATCTCTTCTCCGACAACTCTTCTCTTCTCTTCTGATAGGTGGCGCAGGGGCTGCCTGACCGGCTTTGCATCAGATCGGACATGTAATTTGTGCTCGGCGAATTCCGTCAGTATACCTGGCATGTCTTTGGGGGACCATGCAAAGATGTCCCGATTCTCATGGAGGAAATCGATGAGATCGCCTTCCTATTTGCTGTCGAGGTTTGCGCCTATGACAGCGTACCTCTCTGGGTGCTTGGGATCCAAGGGTATCTTCTTTGTCTCCTTGGTCGGCTTGAACGAACCCTCAGCCTCTGACTCCTTCGGGTTAGGCGACACCTCTGGCTGCTTGCCGGCCATCACCACAACCCGTTCAAGGAGCCGCTTCTCGGCTGCGATCACCAGGGACTCGGCTAGCCGACTGCTCTCAGCCCCACAGGCAGACGACTTCCGGTAGTCGCCAGCTACGGTCAGAATTCCCCTGGAACTGGGCATCTACATTTTGAGGTAGGCGTAGTGGGGTACCGCCATGAACTTGGCCAAGGTGGGTCGACCGAGTAGTGCATGGTATGGGCTCTCAATGTCCACCACCTCAAACCAAACTGACTCTCGGCGGAAGTGATCTTTGTCTCCAAAGAGGACGTCCATCAAGATCTTGCCAATTGGTGAGTAGGAAATCCTAGGAACAATGTCGTGGAACACAGTCCGGCTGTTCTGAAGCTGTCTTTGCTTGATTCCTAACTTCTCCATGGTGTCCTTGTACAGGATGTTGATGCTGCTGCCTCCGTCTATCAGAACTTGCGAGAAACGAGCAGCTCGTCTATCCGTGGCAAAGGTGGCATCTAAGACCAAAGCACAAGAGCCTGGACTCAGCATCACCTCTGGGTGATCAGCTCTGCTCCAGCTGATAGGCTTCTCGGACCAGTGCATGAACTCTGGTGTCTCTGATGCTATTGCATTCACCTCTTGTCGCTACAGCCGCCTGCTGCGTCGATCATCAGCCATACTGGTGAACACCATGTAGGCTCCGTGCTCTTCGGGGTATTCGTCTTGTACTGTGCCGACTGGCCTGACAGCCGGCTGCTGGGGTGGAGGCGGAGGCGGCTGCCCAGCAGGCGGGGGAGGTAGGAGGCCATCTCCCTTGGCGATCCTGGTGAGCCAGTGGCACTTCCGGGTGGTGTGATTCGACGGCTTCGCGCCGCTATGGAACTTGCAAGGATCATCCAGGGTTTGCTCGTATGAGAAGGCCGGCAACCAGTTGGGCTTGCCACCTTTCTGTCGCTTGGGTGAAGGCTGCCCATCCGGCTGCTGGGCTTCGATTGTCGCAACCTGCCGGCTGCGGGGCCTTGCGCTTGTGGTCGCTCTGCTGTTGTCGTCGACTGGCATCTCCCACCGGAGTTCTTGGAGCTTGAGGGGCCACTTTGCCAGTTGCGCTAACTTGAATCTCCGCCTTCATGGAGGAGTCGGCCGTGGCGTACTTGTCTGGTATGATCAACAGCTCGTCGAGGGTTTCTGGCTCGTCGCAGAGGAGCTTGTGCTTGAGGAGGGTGCCTTCTCTGCACCCGGCGGTGAAGTACTCGATAGCCTGCACCTCGTGCACGCCCTCGCAGGAGTTCCGAAGCTCGGCCCAACGCGTGAGATAGTCGCGAGTCGACTCGTCGGGACCTTGCATGCACAAGGAGAGCTGACGAGGCTTGGGAGGACGCTTGTACGTGCTAGTGAAGTTGCGGACGAACGCTTCGGTGAAGTCGACCCAGCTGTTGATGCTGCGGGGCTTCAGGCTGTTCAGCCATGTTCGGGCCGTGCCCTGGAGCATGAGCGGAACGCATTTTACGGCGACACGCTTGTTGCCGTTCGCTATGCTGACAGCCGTGGAGTAGTCGACTAGCCAGTCTTCCGGCTTCACGGAGCCGGTGTACTTGGGCGTGTCTCTTGGGAGCGTGAACCCTTTGGAAAAGGGCTCGTCTCGAATGCGGGGCCCGAAACAAGGCGGACCCAACTCGTCTTCTTCTTCCAGCGCCAGGGATCGGTGAAGTCGGTCGATCCGGTGGCGGGCGTCGTTTTCCCCGACTCCCTCTCGGCGGCCAAGGCGGTCGCCAAGAGTCGGATGATCAACAGGCGGCGGGGAGACTCGCCTTTCCCTGCGAGGAGGAGGAGGCGGACAGTCGTCCCGTCGTTCTACTGCTCTCAGGCGGCCGTCTCGGTCGCGCTCTATGGTAATGTGAGTCCGACTGTGGCTGGTAGTCGGATCCCTGTCCTTTCTTCCTCGGGCGCCGCCAGTCGACATTCGAGACGTCGCGCCTTGGTCTCGGCGAAGGTCGTCGTTTTGCTGCTGCGGCGCCTCTGTGCGGCAGCCGGCCTCGTTCTGCGTGGCAGCCGTGTCGAGGAGCCACCGGACTCGCTCCATCATCAGGTGGCGCTCTTCGCCCTCAAAATTGTCCAGCTCGTCCGCCGCCGCCTGGGTGGCTCGAATGTTCTCCGCAGGTGTAGCGTACACCGGGCAACTTGCCCCGAACAGGTTGGCGATGGCTACGCCGCGCTACTGGACCGTGCCAAGGCGGCTGGGCCCAGCTGGGGCTGGCGAGTCACCGACAGCGTGATCCATCTCTCGCTGGTAGGCTTCTGACAAGCGTCTCATGCTAGCCAGCTTCTTCGCACCTTCGACGAGCTGAAGGCAGCGCCTCCAACGTCTCCGCGTCAGCGTCTTCCGGAATGAGCGCAGTCAGGTCTTGTAGCGCCGCGCCAAGTGGATCATGCGCTCCTCCGCCGGGGAGCTCGTCATGACCGATGATGAGCACTTCGGTGACGGTGCTTCCGCCGCTCTCCGCACGAGGGAGAGGCTCGTCGTAGACCACCACATTAGCGGGGAACGCGTCGAGCGACGCGGTGTCGGAGTCGACCAGCATCGGGTCAGTGGAACCTACAGACTCCAAGTCCACGGCAGGCTCGCCGGCGACGTGGAGTTGATCAAGGAGGCCCGCGAGGAGGCTCTCGGAGCCGCCCGTGCCTGCGTTGGACGCAGATTCATCGGAGATGCGAACCTCGCCGACAAGTTCGGCGAGGCGGCTAGCTGCGCAGGCGATCTCAATGCCGTGTAGT
This sequence comes from Triticum dicoccoides, assembly GCF_002162155.2. Taxonomy (NCBI): domain Eukaryota; kingdom Viridiplantae; phylum Streptophyta; class Magnoliopsida; order Poales; family Poaceae; genus Triticum; species Triticum dicoccoides. Next base: position 115,042,817 of record NC_041392.1, on the reverse strand, counting down.
GCGTCGGCGCAAACTCCGTCTGGCGTGCCTGGCTGGCTGCGCTCGCCAGGGAGGAAAAGGGTTCCTGTCCAGAACATGTCTCCGGATGACGGTGCACCAGGCCCCACGGTGGGCGCCAAATGTCGGGGGTTGGGTGCGACATGTGCCAAAGGATGGCTTATCATGGTGGGGGCGAGTAGAACGTCGCCGGTGCCTGGAAATGGGATGAGGCGTAGACATGCATGCCGGCGAATCTTACACAGCTTCAAGGCTCTCTGGGGAGATAATACCCCTACTGCTGCTCTGCGGGGTCTCCGCATGATCACTATGGCAAAGTGTTTACACGATTGCTCCTTGAGCTGTTTCTGGAGGTAGGAGAGGGCAAGGCTAGCTCTCTCCCTCCTAGATGATCTGGTCTAGAGCTAATGGATTCCAACCCTTTGCATGGGTGCCCTGGGGGGTTTATATAGGCCTACCCCCAGGGGTATAATGGTAATCCGGCTGGACGCGGGCCCAGCCGTCAGTGCCTCCGGCCTCCGTCTTCTCCGCTGACTGGTGGGGCCTGCCGACTGGCTAGGTACAGAGCCGACAGGCCGCGTCCGCCGCGGGCGGGTCTTGCCGGCTGCTGATTACTGTAGCCGTGCTTCTGATGACGCGGGCTTGGTCATGGAGTCGTGTCAACAGCCCCGCCGCCTGGCGAGCGATCACTATTGCCACTCTCCGTCACATCTGATTAATGGCGCGTGGGCCTCGGGGGAGGGTCTGGCCGACTCTCGGGGGCCGACTGGTGGCGCACTTGCCGTCTCCTGGGGTCCCACTGGCTGGTGGGACCCGCCGCCCCAGGGTCGTACAGACAAGCCGTCGTGGGCGCATGATTCGGTTCTTCGGTGCTGATGTCAGGGCCGGCACGGCAACAGTGCCACGCCGCACGAAGATCTCCCCGGGTACGGCGTGCTGTAGCCATGCCTGCCCCTGGTAAGGGACGGGAGCGGGCTTTACTGTAGCCACTCCCCGGTCATGTCCCTCCTGATGAGGATATGGGGTTTGTTGGAGTCGCGGGCCGACTCCCCAAAGCCGGCTTCTCTGGAAGTCGCCAGTCAGGAGTCGGCTCATCCTGAAGTCGTCCCCGGGGCTCGGCCGCGAGTGGACAGTCGGTCGCCTTGCCGCCGACTTCTCAGAAGGCGGCTCTTCGTCCTGGGGTCTTGAGGGGCGCAGCCTGCCCCGATGTCTTGAAAGGTTCTGGGGCTCGGGTTAGCCTACCCGTGGCCCATTACTCCGACACCTAGGTACGGGCGGTGCGGCCCCCGACGGCGGTCATGGAGGCCGGCCGTCTCGGAGGCGGCAGGCAAGTGCGGAAGCGGCGGCGGCTAGGGTTTAGGGTTGATTTGCGATAGATAACATGTTAGAAGG
>NC_041392.1:115038655-115040901 GCF_002162155.2 Triticum dicoccoides | reverse complement strand
GTATTTCTAGTTTATTTTATATTTTTTAATACAATCACGTTACTCAACAGTTGGTGTAGCCCTTATTAAGGAGCTCGTCCAGATCGCATTAGAAATGCAAATGAACTTTATAAGATTCCGCTAGTTTGGCTCCTTGCCGTTAGATTAGTTTATTCTATATTTTTTAATACAATCATGTTGCTCAACAGTTGGTGTAGCCCTTATTAAGGAGCTCGTCCAGATCGCATTAGACATGCAAATGAACTTTATAAGATTCCGCTAGTTTGCCTCCTTGCCGTTAGATTAGACAGTAGAAAAAAGTGTTATGAAATTCTTATACCAAACCTACCGCATGTATAATCGCAATCTACATGGCATGTGATAAATTCCTTTCCCAACATTTTTTTAGTACGATTCACACGATCTCATGTGCTGTGCACTTACATTACATGGGCGCCAAGGCTGGTGGTGCAGGTTCATGGGGAGATGGCCCTGTTGAGCTGCCCCCGACGGGCCCTGAGCTTTCCTCCGAAACAGGGGCAGAAGCTGAGTATCTCCAGCGGGAGTAGAGTCAGAGTCTCCCACGGCTCCTTCTTGCCGATCTGCGGTGGGGCGACTCACCTCCTCTTTTCCCTGGCCGTTGCTCACGGGCTCGCCTCGCGGTCCTTCGAAGGCGTCGAAGCGCCGGAGCCACGCACGCACAGCCATGGCAGCGCTCCCGTCGAGGGCTCCGTGTCGGCCCTAAGCTCGCCCCGCGCGCGCTCTCGGGTGATGAACGTGGCGAGGTGGATCAGGCGCATGAGGCACGAGACGACGGCGTTGATGAGGAACAGACCGCGGAATGTCCACAGCCCGAGCCTAGCGCCAGCCCCGCCGGTGCGCCCTCTGCCGACGCACGCTCCGGGGTGGCTGAACCACTTGTCGTCGATGCGCGTCAGCTTGTCTTCCTCTGCCAGCTCCAGGATGGCGAGCGACACGTCCTCCACCAGCGGGGATCCCTTCGGAAACACCTATACAGTATCCCAAATCAAGATAAAATTATCAGGGCACACTGTCATAATTCACGCATTGAATACCTATATAAATGTTGCAACAACAAAGATCGATATAATAGGAGCCCACCGGCCCATTGGGTTGATAAAGTCAATTACACTGGTGGTGCTAGAACTTGTCGTGAATGGTCACTTTGGTGCTAGAACTTGCGGCATATATCAAATTGGTGTAAAAACTTGGCTTAGTCATGCAAATACGGTGCAAATCACGTTTGGATACGAAAGCGGCGCTGACTAGGCTCGCCTGCATGGCGCGGGTCCGCTGTCAGTTTTGTTTAGCGATGCATACCATAAAAAGAATTATCTTATAATTACATTTGTTTTTGGAAGAAAAATATTTTTATGGTCTCAAAACTTAGAAGAACATGCATACGCTAAAAAAATATCAGTCTCAGATATTAGTACCATGGTATACTCTCTAAAAAACGCAATATTCCGCACAAACTGGGAACAAAGTTTGGCCACATAAAATCCTATGATGCCTTGTGCACACGTGAAAAGCAACAACTTGCTATACACACCATCCTCTGCTATTTGCGTATGGCCACAAGAAATCCTATGATGCTAATGTAAGAGAAGGTCAGAGAGGGGAGCACAAGACACTGGAGTGGCTGCAAACTGCAGCGCTGCATGTACAGGAAGTGTAGAAGTAGCCCACAATAAACAGTTCTGGAGGCTCTAGATTTCCCCAGAGTGAAGTGCGCTTGCACAGTGAGTACTACTGTAGATGCGAATCCCTCTACTTTGGACCATAGGATTGATGTCATCAACGGCGGAAATTGCTTCTTAGACTTCGGATTCAAACTTTAAAAACTCGTACACTATAGAGTAGTATAGATAAGTCCTTTGTAATGTAGTAGAACAAAGTCACTCCTGGAGTATCTCTTTTTTAGAAATATGTAAAGCTATGTAAATTCTAATCTCACTAATAAAAATAAAGTTTAATTATTCTTACAGTATAAATAATACATAAAACAGAAGAAATTCTTTAGAAAATAGTTCACGTATTATTTTAAAATTATGCATATATCTAAAATAATATTTATGAAATATAAAAATGTTTTTGTACTGTAAAACAATACAAATAAAGCCAATTTTCCACTGTTTTTTAAGATAGTTGTAGAATATATATATATATAAGTAAAATATAGTACTATATTATAAGTAATATAGATATAACAAATAAATCACATTATAAAATATTGACATATTAAT
>NC_041392.1:115035600-115038313 GCF_002162155.2 Triticum dicoccoides | reverse complement strand
ATAAAATTATAAATTACAGAAATATTCATGTAATAATATGCATATTGAATTATGAACAATTAAATATATGTGTAAACAATTAGATTATAAATATTCACTTAGCTAAAAATTTATCCATATATTCGAATTATAAATTACAAAAGTATTCACATTATAATTTGCATAATTGACAAAACATAAAATGGAATTTTTATTTTTTATATATTTAATAAATGGTCATATATATTTCAAATGTTCACAGTTTTAACAAAATATTCATGCATATAAAGTGCTCATTTTTATAATTTAATTTATTTTACTAATATGTATATCTTTTGTAACACATGATTATAATATAAATTGTTTTTGTAAAAAAAACAATGCAAAATGGGTCCGACCAACTGCAGCTCAAACAGGACGTGAAGGATACATACACTGACGTATCCTGTCAAAACAAGTAAGTCTAGTCGTGGTTAACCATTGGCGGAAGCTAGCAAACCTACATGGTTCAATTCCAGTCGGGTTATTTATTTTTTCGAAATATGTATATGGCAATTGTGTGGCAGATTACAAATTTGCCACACGATCTCATTAACTTTGGTTTTGAATCTAGCAGACATGATCCCGCTTCCCCTGGCAGCCCCCCTGTTATCTCTCTCCCTCACCCGCTCTAGCCGCGCAGCCAGGAAGGCTTCATGCGCCCGCGCGATGTGCTCGGCACCGGCCGCGCCGGCAGGCGTCCGTCGCCGGAGTCCTTGCCCGCGTCAGCCCCTTCTCCTTCCCTTCCTCTCCATCTCCTCCCTCCTCTCTCTGCCCCTGCACTGGCCGCGCCGGCAGGCGTTCGTCGCCGGCGTCCTTACCCGCGTCAGCCCCTTCTCATTCCCTTCCTCTCCATCTCCTCCCTCCTCTCTCTGCACCTGCACCAGCCGCGCCGGCAGGCGTCCGTCGTCGCCGACGTCCTTGCCCGCGTTAGCCCCTTCTCCCTCCCTTCCTCTCCATCTCCTCCCTCCTCTCTCTGCACCTGAGTTCGCATGGATGCAGCTGTGCCTCCCAGCCTCCCTCTGGTACTCCTTCCAACGCCCAACCATGCTCGCGTCGCTCCGGCGAGCCAGCCGCCGCCGACGATCTGAGTTGAGCTCCGCCGTGCTCCACCCTGCCTGCTCTTGCTCTCGATGATGCAGACATAAGCTGGGGATGGTGACCATTACCCCTTCCCTAGTGTTTGCGAGGGACTGCAGCAGCCGGTGGTTTGCATCGCTGCACACCCACGCTTGCTTGGTATGCTTAGACTACAGGATTCTCGCAAAGTCCGACGGAGAATTCTCCATGTCCCAAGGGAGAATCGTGTTCTCATTCTCCCCCACATAAGCGCCTGTCCATCTAGAAGGTAAGTTGAGTTCAGTTATCAGTATGTGTCAGCGATTTGTTTGTGTAAAGATTTTTCTTGTTTGACCACATCATCATGATTGGATCGGAGCTTCATCTTACTAGTTTGCTACAACATTACAGCCATGCATGGCTAGCTTCTAGTTCGGTCCGTTGAATGCTTGACTGCCAAATGTTATTTGGATAAATGAAGGTATAGAAAGGGCTTTTATGAGCGGTGATAAGGCCTTTACATGTGTCAAAGAGAAATAATAATCAAGAATGCAAGAGAAGAAATCGCAGCGGCAACATTCACTGAAGAATGTAAATACATTTTACTTTACTGTATTGGTGCGAGCCTCTTTAATCTGCTGAAGGTCTTTTCCCTAGGTGTTTTTGCACAAAATTAGATTTCTCTTGAGATTCCTCCCTGCATTATTTTTCTCTATCTTGGAGTTGAGTTTCCCTGTTAGGTCCCCACAAAAAAGGAGTTTGCCTGTAGGAGATAGAGATCATCAGTTGTTGATCTGGGGTGGTGGTGTGTTGTCTCTTTTATCTTGTCATCTATAGAAAATGTTCCTAGGTATCCTGATTTATACTGGTTTTGCAAGATTTAACATGTCCATTTCAGAGTTTATGTCTCTCGTATGTTTGAGATGCATCTCATGTTTGCTTCAACAATCTTGTCTGCAACTTTGTAGATTGTAAGATAATTGGCCAAAACCGTAGGTAACACCAGCGTCAACAACATGGTAAATTACTTACCGCAGGTGCGTTAACTTAGGCAGACCGGACCAAATAACTTTATGGACCTAGTAATAAAAATATTCTTAAAGTTGTTGAAACATACCTGGTAACTTTTATCGGTATATCATGATAATTTACGTACTACAGACCTGATAACTTACTTGCAACACCATGGTAAATTTTACTACAGTTTTCTAAATAAAACACCCCGATAACTTTTATGTAAATAGTATGATAATTTATGTAGTACATTTCTGATAAATTATACAAACACCATGACAACTTTGACCCGTGGGATTTTTTTATTGAAAACATACCATCGGTAAGTTTTGTGTAAATATCATGATAATTTATGAATTGCTTATCCGATAACTGACGTACAAACAAATGTGGTAACTACTAACCGGGGAAAAAACGTTGAAACATACCCTCGGTAACTTATGTGTAAATAGCATGCTAATATACATACAAGTGAGTTGATAACCCACATATAAATACCACGGTAACTTTTGACCCCTGAAAAAAGTTGTTGGAAATATAACCTTGGTAAGTTGTGTGAAAATGGCAAAGTAATTTACAAACCGCATATCCGATAACTTACATACAAACAATGCGATAACTT